>NC_062291.1:85204198-85471698 GCF_902655055.1 Lutra lutra
CACTGGGACCAGATTCCTCCCCACAGAATGGGACATGGGGCTGGGTCTCCCAGCTCCCTTTCCATTCTGCTCGGCTGAGTTAGACCCTGTCCCAAGAACATGTATTCTGAGTCTAAAGTTTCTTCCTCCTCCAGACTGCCGACAAAATCATCAGAAACAGGAGCCACAGAGGCCTCTGGGAAGACCTTTCCATCCCAGAAGTGACAGGCAGGTGAAGATGGGTCCTGTGAAAGGGTCTTTCTCTCTTCTGCTCTGCCGCGGGGAGCAGGGTCTATGTGCACGCACATGTGAAAGTGCAGGTGTCTGTGTGCATATCTACGTGTGTGTGCACGTCTTCATGTCGGAGGCGGGTGGGAAGCTCCAGGTGGCTTTGCATTTTTCCTCTTCTTCCTCCCCATACATTCCTCCCCTGTTCCTCCCAGAGAGGTGATGACCAGGCAGGGAGAAAGTGAACAGGGAAGTCAAAGCCAGGCTGGAAGGGCCTAGAAACTTCTAGCTTCAGTCACTGGTGTTGATAGGCTCCTCCCCGTGCCCAGTCACACAGCCCTCCAGGCCTTCGGGTAGGACAGGGCCCAGAAGGGTGTAGACTTAGGTGTCCAATGCCAAGAATATATGAGTCACTTACGCCTTCAGTAAGTAGACCCTGATCCCTTTCCAGGCTCCCCCCTCCGCTACCTTCCCCTGTGCTTGGGTGGGGCAGAGAAAGAGGTATGAAAGAAGGAGCCCCGCATGGCTGGGAGAGTGTGTCTACATACGTGTGTGCATGTATGCCAGCATGCACGTTTATAAGCACAGCGGTGGGAGTGTGTGTATGCGCACACACCTATGTGAAACATGAGTTTGTATGCACGATGGTCAGAACGTGTGAGCACGTGATTGTGAGCCTGCCAGTCATATACATGATGGTGTGAGTACGTACGTGTGTGGGGCCACGGGGCACGTCCGTGCACAGACAGAAATTTTGAGCTGTAAAGGGTGTTTTCAGGAAACGCAGGGTCCCAGGATAGAGAAGGGCCCTCACGGGAGGTAAGCAGCCCTTCAGTCAGGTGGGGGATTAAGGGAGGCCCCAAGAAAGCAGGTCTCTCAGAGTACGTGGGGGCTCCCCAGATCCCCCTTCCCTGCCAGGCCTCCAAGCAAGTGACACCATGTCTCGTGGAGCCACGGGCAGCATGGCGAGCTGTGGGGCAGCTGCCAGCCGGGGCATCCTGGCTTCGAGCAGACCAGAGCCCACGGCTTTGTCTCTGTAGAGGTGTCTCCTGCTCCCTGTGGCTGTTACAACTAAGGTCATGTCTGTCAACGCCGCCACAGGGCCTGGGCATCACAGCCTCTCCACCGGGCTGGTTGCCTTCCTGCCCCTCTAGAAAAGTTGTCCCTGTGCCATCAATAAGCCCGCGACAGACAGAAAACCCCCTCCGGGGAGACACCCACCACGCCAGGGCCAGCGGGGAGGACTGCCCTAGAGGAGGCCACGCGGAGGATCACAAAGGCGCACATGGGGTGTTGGGGGCCCTGCCCTCTGCCTCCTGCACGGCTCAGCCAAAGATGGGGTCCAGGGGCAGCTGGAAAGAACAGCTATTCTGGTTGTCAACCCCACATCTGTCCGTCTGTCCCCAGACAGCTCGCCTGCCCGCGGTGCCCCCTAAAGAAAAGCTTGTGGCATTCTGTAAGACCTAGGGCCAGGACCTGAAGTGTATTTAAACACGATGCACTTTGTTTTCCGTTGTTTTTATTGTTGTTGTTTTCCTTCTGGGGCTAGTGATTCTGTTTAAAATGTGGAATTCAGCAAAGGCTTATGACAAGGCTTCTCCAGAGAGTGCAAACGGAGGAGCCCAGGTCAAGGGGAGGCATGAGCTCGATGCGGACTGCAGATCCCATCTGCGGGGTTCTCCGGTCCAAGAGAGGAAGATGACCGTCCAAACAGCACAAGAACCACGTGCGCACGCGCTCCTCTTGACTTTGTCCACAATGCACTTGTTTGACATGAGAATCCTTCTCCGAATTAAGTCACGATGTGTACTCTGCGAGCCAAAGTTTCCTTGCTTGGCAGAATCACTTATTCCCAAATGTCCGTTTAAACCCAGCTGGAAAGCAGGGGACAGAAGTTTTTATCTAGAAGCAAATTTCTGGGTTCTCAGGAGTTCCTCATGGAATTACTAAGAAATAGGAGTTTCTAGCCAGAAGCATCCACCTCTACTCCCCCTGGGGGAGGCTGTGTGGACTGCTGGGAGGGGGGTCTGGACCCTGACCTCGACCTCTGACCTCAAACCGGAGTCTGGCGCTGAGTCCACATGGAAGAGCCCAGGGGTTTTGGCTGCCTTGTTGGCTAGAGGGTCTCAAGATTTGAGGGATCACAGGCCCCTTTATGAAAATCATATCCACGCAAAACATCATGCAAAGAGCTGCGGTGACCCGGCCAGACTTGGCTGAGTTCTGTAGAGGGCAGAGGGTCCCTTACAGGATCCCCGCCCAAAGGCTGGAGGGAACAGTCACCCCTCCCACGGTGGGGAGGAGGCCGTGGACGGCACCTTCTCCGAGATTGTTCTAGCCCATCGCTGTCTCATTTCTGCTGCACCTGAAGTCAGACAGAACCACCAGAGCCCCGAGTGTGTCGGCACAGGCACGTTCACTTGCACGTGCAGACACATGCACTCCACACGCACATACACACCCCACTTCTTAAACGTGGGACCACAGGCTCCTGAAAGCTACCCTTGGCTTTAGACATAATCACCCTAGTTTAGAGAGTGACAGCTTTATTGTTCAATAAAACAAGTTAATTGACTCAACTCTCTTCACTAGTGGATAGGAGGTTTGCTATATTTATCTGAGGCACAGGAGGAGATCCCGCGCTAATGGGAGAGGAAGGGGCCCGTGGAAGCGGATCCGAAGCTGCTGTGGGTGGGGGGTGAGAGGAGAGAAGTCTCTACCTTTGACTTTTTTCCTGGGAGTCTTTGGCTCTGGCAACTAAAGGGCAAAAAAGACGTTTAAGATAATTGTGTCAGAAGGGGACGTTTCACTGGGCTCTTTAACAACCCGTACATGGAGAAGAGTCCGACAGTCTCTTTCTGCCGCCCCCATCTTCTCCGTCTCCCCCCCACATCTTCTCCGTCTCCCCCCCACATCTTCTCCGTCTCCCCACCATGTACCCTTTGCAAACAGACAGGCTGCAGCCTCTGGGGCGGAGGGAGAGGAGCCCCGAGCATTGTGATGAGGCAGAGGGCGGGGTGATTTAATTGTCTGGTTCCTTCTGTGCTGGAGAATATCAAACAGATGAGGAGGATAAAACAGGGAGCTCAATAATTAATTTTCCTGTTCCTCACTAGTGGGGCTCCGGCAGGCTCTGTGCCATGATTATAGGGAAAGGCTGGATTGTGAAGTTTCACTCATTAGCTACGTGTTGTATGAAAATACCTGTGTTTTCAAAAGGCAGAGTGACAAGAATGGAAAATTCCAGCTATTAAAAATATCCTGGTGTCAGGGACTTTTGTGAGAGAACAAAAACTCTCTGATTCCCTCAGATAAATAATGAAACGCGTGGTTGTTGCGAGGTGAACGGTCAAAACTTCCCTGTTGACTAAAACGCAAGGTTGACTTAAAAGATTTTCAGAAGTTGTTCAAGGAGCCGGGCAGCAGGCTGGGGTGTTTTGCCTTCTAATGAAACCGAGGGGCCTCCCCGGATTCCCACTGCCGCTGCCTGCCAAGCCCGCGGCTCCACGGGCTGGTTGAGGGGCGGGCACGGGCCCTGCCAGCCCACGTGGGACACAGAGCGTTCATGAAACATCGGGTGACCTGGTCCCAGGCTCTGAGTTTATCCAAGGGCGGGGATTAAGATTTAATTGATTCCAAGTGAACTGCGCGGTTCTCCATCGCAGTCGGCGGAGGTGGACGGTGGGCGGCCCGCAGCCCCGCAGGCCTGGGAAAGCCCGCTGGGGGACGCAGCACCCACGCGGGGCCCAGGGAGCCGGGCTGGGTTTTCTTCCTGGAATACTGATGAGCCCAACGTACGGTGTTGCACAGGCTTAGATCCAAACCTGGGTAACATAATTTTTAGCACAAATTGTTCAATCATTCAAACACACAAACATTTCAAGGTAATTTCTGCAAATCCCCATTGTGATCTAATTTCTTATTAAGCAGAATAAAGCTGTTTGGCATTGCAATTAATCAGTTTGGGGCTCTACGGAGCATTTGCTGCAGGGAGCTTCCTTTTTTATTTTTTATTTTTAAAGGAGTATTGGAGTAATGCTCCTTGGTTTATACCCTGTGCGTCTTGCCCGCACACAGACCTATGCACTCGACACACCCGCGTGGGCGGGACGCTGGGCAGGGTTGGCAAAGACGATCTCCGAGAGCTTTATTGCCACCGCGTTCTTTTGGGTATACGTACAGTAGCCACTGTCAGGAAAATTAGTAAATTTGCATGCTATTAAAAAGTATCAGAGGTAAAACATTGTATCAATGATAGAATTACCCAGTGTCTGGGTATTAGATCATAAATCATGTTTGTGCAGTCTTTTTCCACTTTGTAAATCTCTCCTAAAAAAATAAATAAATAAAAGCCCCTTGTGAAAGTGGGAGGGGGCACACCGGAGAAAGGGACGGGGGACGAAAGAAGTGTGACTGGGCCTGGCACCCCTGCTTCCAAGACTCTCGTGTGAAGAACGGTCAGAAACCCCACAGCTGTGAGAGGTGTGCACTCGGACCTCCGAACATTCCCAGGCAAATGTTACTCAAAGTCTAACAATTCCTTTCAAAGATTTGGATGTAATTTCTGGTTGTGACTGATCAATAGGCAATTTATGAATGACCGATATCATTCTCGGGGGCTTCGACCGACAGCACTGGGTAAATACTCGTTCACCAGTAATCACAGTTGTGGGAGGCTCCGCACACACTCAGTAATTTAAGAGGCAAAGCAAAGCATGTGTTTTTATTTAACAAGAAAGATCTCAGGGCAGAGAGGGTTATTATTTTAGAAGCAGAAACTACTGTCTTTTGAGCAGAATAAATGGGGGGTCATAATTCTCTAATCTGATCTAATTTTAACAAAGGAAAATGATCTGTTAAAACGTCCCAGAGATAATACAAATTAGACCAGGTCAACAGTAGGTCAAACAGATAGGGCGTTAAAACATCTTTTTTACTACTTTGTAGCATTTTATGCTAATTCAGTTCCCTCCTCTGTGATAAACAAAGCAAGTGGAAAGTAGCTAGCATCACACAGTGATGGGTCCCTGAGCTACAATTTAATACAAATCTAGTAATTCCATTGTACAACATATCTAGTTCATTTAGGAAGCACATATACTAAAGGCTTACAGGATGAGATTGCTTGCCCCACATGCAGGTACATTGCCTTTAAAGCTCCAAAAACAAATACGGTAATACGGCTTTAGTGGATAAGCCTTAACGGGGAATGGTGCGGGACCCTCGTCTGAGCAGGCCTTGTGCCGTCTCCAAGGTGCTGGAGGGATCACGGACACGGACTGCAGACCACGGAGCAGCAGAGGGCACGGAGGCCGTGTTCACACCTAACTTGGGAGGATCTGGGTTTCCTGCCATTCCGTATGTCTCCCCAGGACTCTACAGGAAGAAAGGGAAGCGAGGAGGGGCGCTGTGCGTCCCTCCCCACTCAGGGTGAGAGCGCCGTAAAGAGACTCAGTCAGCAGAAGTAACTTCTCTCCTTCCATGCTCCATCAAGCCATTAGGACAATTTCCTCTCCTCCGCATGGCAAATGAAGCCCCATGCCCTGCAAACGTTGAATTACCTATGCGTGTGATTTCTCTCCTCCTAAGAGAGGGTTTCATTCACTGTCGTCACGGGTCAGACCGAAGGAAAGGCGGAGGGAGAATTAGCTGAGCCCGTTAAGCATTTGGTGCACCCACCGGCCTCCCTGGGATTAACCCGCCTGCCTCAGCACCTAATTGACAGCCCCGGGGTGACTTAGGCCCGCGGGGGAAGCAGAGTCCTTTGGGCATGTGACCCGTTAGTGCCTTTTGGTGGGGAGACTTGGCTCCTTGGCTACGAAGAAAAGGAAGATAAACTAGCAAAAGCCTCCAGATGGAAAAAAAAAAAAGGAAAAGAAAAAAAAGTGCTTTCAGGCCTGGAGTAGGCAGTAAAGATAAAATTGGTGGTGGTTTGAATCCCTAAAGGTGTGACATTCGGATCTGATTAAATTCGCCATCAGAGACCATATCTACATGCACAACTGCTTCTTCAATTTTGATGAAATTGACTCAATCCCATCCAAAGAAAACGGCCAATTCGCAGGCCTGATGGAAGCTCCTCCGGCAGAATCCCCGAAGCCCCGTGGGACGGCCGAGGAGTCTTCTGTGCAGGAAACGTACAGTATCTTTAATTCTGCGTTTTGGCAAAAGCGGTGATGATTTTTGCAGACTTTCCGGTTCTCATCCTATCCAGACATGGCTTTGTTCTAACCACCCGGCGAGAGTTCTTTCTGGATGTGAAGAGATCTGTCTCCTTTACCCTACTTCCTACTTACTCTGCGGAAACAGCTGGAGACCAAGCTGTGTTATTGTTGGGTAACGTTGCCTGCACACTAGGTGCTCTCTCCTGGGCATATAACAAGGTGTTGTGTCCTCAGGAGTACACGGTCTGGGTGGGGCAATGGGACCGAGAGCCGACTTGAGCATTGAGCGCCGACGACAGCTCCTGAGTATGGACTGAGAGCTGCAGACGGATTGCCAGGCTGCCCTGCTGGGTAGATGGGCAAGCCTCACAGACTAACAGCTGCTTAGCCTTTCTTCAGGCACATTAATTGGTGCTTGCTCTGTACCAGCCCCTACCCTGAGCACTGGGCGGTCCTAACCCACAGCCACACAGAAGGTAAAGTGTTGTTATTTACACAAGAGGAAACTGATGCAGAGGGGGTCAGTGATCGTCTCCAAGTGATGACACAGGCAGTATGGGTCCAAGCCCAGCTGTCTGGCCCCAGAGCCCACAGCTCCTTCCACTGCTCCCTGGTGGAAACAGCATCAGAGGTGCTAGAGGGGGAGGCAGAGGGGTTCCCTAGAGAGGAGGGAAAGTGTCCTAAGGATGCTAAGAAGAGGTTTTTCACCACCAGAGGTGGTTCTTGTAGGGCTGCCTGGGACATGATGTATGAATCAATAGAGAGGTCGGGGTTAGAAGTTCAAGTTGGAGAAGATCAGACCTTACTCGTAGGTGATGGAGAGCTGGTGAACAGTTTCATCAAGGTGCAGTATTGGAGATGGTGTCTAAGGCCACTTATCCCAGCTGCAGGGCAGACAGTAGGAACGAACGGAGCCACGGGCAATGTGAAATCAAGAAAAAGGCCCAGGAGGAGCTGAGGGCCTCGCCGGGACCAGTGAGGACACAGCTAAAGGCAGAGTTTCCACGGGCAGGAGGCCAGGCTACAGGGGCAGCCCAGATGCACCTGCAGGGCGGATAGGACGGGAGGAGCCCTCCTGGAAATGGGCCCCGACGCAGTGGACAGGGGCTCCCTGGAAGGGCGAGTTGACTTGGAGTCCTGCTGATGCTGAGATGGGGCATCAGGAGAGCCTGTCCCATCCTACATCTCCACGTGGGAGACACCGTCTGTGTGCTGAGGTCTCATAACAGATGCTTTGTGGCTCCTAAGGGAAACCAGCAAACATTGAAACCATTACTTTTTCAGTTATCCCACTAGAGTAAGAAAACATCATTTAAGGGTGAGATAACCTTGCCTGTTCTCACTGTCATTATTTATTTCATTGAAGCTCATGAATTCCCTTAAGAATTCCATGAAATCTTTCACTAAAATTATCTATAATTTTCATCACAAAATAACTCTTTTGTGCCTTTAACTTCTGAGAGAAAGACGGAAGAAAGCATATAACATCATTTTTTTTTTTTTTCAAGTGTTCCCAGAGTAACCGCACTGGGGTTCTCATTGGTTTACTAACTAGGAAAATCTTTGTCAGAGTTTCAGAGTTCCTTCCTTCCATCCTGCCTGTGGGACCTCTGTCGAAAAATTCCTATTAGTTTTCATGGTTTTATATATAGATGGTCACTAATTAATTAGCTATAAAACTACACAGGAAAGTATAGAACAGACACTGGAGTACACCTTGTCTGTTATCTATTATTCATCCTACCCAATGCAACAAAGTATTTGCAAGAGTCTTTGTGCTGAATATCTCTGGCAACATGTTGCTTAGCGATGCATTTGGTTGCAATATGGACAAGACAAAACACACACCGAATGCTGTTCTCCAATTTTTCTTTTTGGCTAGATGAAGAAATAAAGACAATATGATGAAGCCAGATGTCCCCAACTGGAGGGCTCTCGAGTGAGCTTCCAGCATCCCATCCTGGGACAGGACAAAGTGATCAGCTGATGATTTGAGAAGGGGCTGACATCATGTTCTTCTGCTTCTCCTGGCAAAGCCCAGGGTTCTCTGCGCATGGTCTAATTCAGTGGCATATTTGCAAAATTAAGAAAGACGCTCGAGGTCTGAGAGAATCCAGAAGTATTCAGCAGGTACCCACCAAGTGCCATGACTTTGGCAAGATTGTAGGAGTTAAGTGAGGGATGAGGTGATGCCGGCTGTCCTATTCCTGAGAGCCCACAGCGGGGCTGGGCTGGAAGGATAATGGGTACGTACAACAGGGATTGGGTTTGTCCCATGCGATGCCTCATTAGGCTTTGGGAACCCAGCAGGGCAGTAAGCCCATTCTCCAGTGTGCCCCTGGGGTGTGGGGGGAGTGAGAAGCCCACTCTCCCAGGGCCCCACAGCCTACAAGTGTGCTTTTCTAGCTGCGAAGCACCGACCAGACCCCAGCAGGATAGGAATTCAGAGGCACAAAGGCTGTGCTTCGGGGAGATATGGGCATCCTTCAGGTCCCCTCTTGACTGAGGAAAGGAATGAGCAGATTGAGTGATTACCATTTCTGCTCTGTTCTCTCTCCGTGGTCCCCTATCTCCCTTCCCTGCCACGCAAGATGGCTTCACCTCGAAGGCCATCTTGCCTTCAGAAATAATCTTCAGAAGTTTGCTTTAATGGAAGAATTTTTTAAAAGGCAACTCGCACATTTTCTTCCACTGACACTCTGGGGAAAATGGTGTCTGCCTAGCCACCTGTTGGAATGCAGCCCAGAAAGACGGCTGAGAGTCGATATCAAATCAATAGTGTCACACACGGTGATGCATGGGAAGAGACTGTATCTTTCGCCTGAAAATCCATTTTGACAGAAGGGCAACATGGAGTCATTTGTGACACTGAGATGATGGGCTAGCTGGTTAGTGAGTCTGCTTGCAACCTGCCTTCCTACTTGACATGGAGGGAACAGCGCGGGTGGACCCTTAGCGAGAGAGTAGCTTGGACACACGGTGACAGCGGGTGCTCCAGCCACATTAACACATCAACCAAAGTCTTGGCCATTTTCAGGTAGGAGTTACTGCTCACTCAGGCCCCCGTGCAGAAACTCAATTCCTCTGACTTTGTTCTTCCGTTTGTGATGGTCTCCACCACCAAACCCTGTTAGCTCCTCCTGTGATCTGTCCAATCTATACAGGAAGGCTGGTCACAGTCCGGCTCTCTGTCCAAGACTAGATGTCATATTTAGCTCAAAATGCAGTTCAGAAACTCTACTTAATGATACCCTCTCTAGGAATAGCTTCATAAATGCCTAAAACCTGGAAGGTCTGTACTTCTCAATACAAAATGGATAGGAAGACATCATGGACTTTGGATTGGCCATTGGGTTGGATCCGAGAGTCTTTCGGATGCGATTGCATGAAAGTGATGCTGGAGCACTGTGGTTTTGTGTTTTCCCCCACAATTTTGCTAGTTTTATCACAAGAACACCCCATGCAGCCCTCAAAGGCTACAAGGGAACAGGCGAGGGCTGATACCATGGTTTCTCGTAGGAGCCCTCTGAGGGCTGAGATCAACACCATGGTTCTCCGTAAATATTAGCTGAATGAATGATGACACGATTCTGCCATGGCTGAATAATTGAGTAAATCTCTAAGTCTTTCAGTTTACAAAGCACCTCAAAAATATCTCATTTAATCTTGTCACAGAACCTATGAAACTAGTACTCTTTGAATATTTGACTCAGAGAGGTTAACTGACTTGCCCAAGGCCACACAGTAAGTGATATTGTCAGAACACAGGGATTTCTTGTGAGTCTCCGGGTCACAGAGCACTACCTTTCTCCTGCCCAAATAATTTTATTCTTAGAAATGGAAGCCTGCTTCTCCCTCTCCCACTCCCCCTGCTGTGTTCCTCTCTCCCTGTGTCTCTCTGTCAAATAAAAAATAAATCTTAACAAAACAAAACAAAACAAAAAAAGAAATGCAAAGTTCTGCATGGCATTTAGGTTCTAGAATTCATTTATTTGATGAAAGTCACTTCCGAATTATGAAGTTTGCATATAAAATAATGAACATGCTGGATCTGGGTTCCTCGAACACAGGTATTGAATTCTGTATTCCTGCTGATCACTCACAACCCAAGTACGCTCCCTGGTCCTCAGGCGGTGCTGGGATCAGCATCAGGTGACCTCCATCCCATGCGTGGGGACACTTGCACGGAGGCGCATGCATGGAGGCGGCAAGCTACCTTGCCATCGCTGGGCTCCGGAGATCTCTGGCCGACCACTGAACTGCCTGTGCAGGCAAATTCAGGATGAGCCAGGCTGGTAAAACATCTTCTAATCACACAGTCTCTGCTGGTGACTAATATTCAGGCGGATAGCTTATAGCGTGATAGGATATGCCTACTGTTCACCCTGCCCCAGACCTGTCCATATGACAGCTCATGTGCGTGCAACACTTTTAAATTTTGCACAGCTTCCTTTTTATTGCCCTCACCTGTGCAAGGCCAAATAAGGTGTGGCATAGACCTCAGGCCCCTGGAAAAATTCCCTCTGAGGGACACCAGCCACCTCCCTAGGTGTCCTCTCTTCCTCCAAGACGCTTGGACTCACCCCTGCTCCTTCCCCTGCAGGAGCCAATGGGACGGACCAGACGATTTTCTAGCAGACCTCCCTGCCAGACCGCCTCTGCCTTGGTGGCCCTGTCTAACGCAGTTGGAAGACACCTGCTTGCATGAGCTGACACTCCGTATTAGGGAGCTCTGCTAACGTGAAGGGAGGCACAGCTGATGCTGACAAAGGAGAGAGCCGAGCGAGAGATCTGCAGACGCAGCCCCATCCTTCTCCCCGAGCTTCGTGGGTTCCCGATCTGGGGTTCCAGCCACAGAGCTGCTTTTGCCTTTCCTCACATTACAGTTGACGACCTGAGACAGGCTCTGACACCTCACTTTTCAGTGCTAAGAGCTCAGAGAAGCAGCTGCTGCTCCTGTCATGGCAGACAACGTACACTAATGGCTCTTTGCGCTCATAGAGAGCTTGGGTTTCCAAAGCATTTAAGGAACATTATCTAATTAACAAGTTTCTTGGAGGCTCTCTGGGTCTCTGTCTCTCTATGGAAAGTACTTGTACGCGGAACAGTTTTCTTCAATAGTGGAGAAAGGGAGCATCCCTAGTACAATCATTTGTTGGGTCCATAAAATTAAATTAATGTGCATTTGAAATTGCAAAATCTGAGAGATATGAAACCAGTTTTGTTGTTTTTTTTTTGTTGTTGTTGTTGTTGTTTTAAATCAGACTCGCTGGATTAATGAAGGAAACATTAAGTGAGTGGTCAACACCAGTGTAGTGGAGCGAGGAAAGGCAGAGAACCCCCAAAGATTCCCTTTTAGAATTGCAATAACCAAATAACCAAATCAAATCTTATTTCTTCCTTCCTTCCTTCCTTCCTTCCTCTTTCTTTCTTTCCTTCTTTCCTTCCTTCCTTCCTTCTTTCCTTCCTTCCTTCTTTCTTTCTTTCTTTCTTTCTTTCTTTCTTTCTTTCTTTCTTTCTTTCTTTTTTTCTTTCTTTCTTTCTTTCTTTCTTTCTTTCTTTTTCTTTCTCTTTCTCTCTCTCTCTTTCTCTTTCCTTCTTTTTTTCCAGAGATGGTGGACTCTGGAGTTATAACAGCAAGTTGCAAATGGTGCACAAAACCTAAGTCTCGGGCCAGCGCACGAGGAGATAGTTGTTATAAGTCACGGTGTATATGATCGATATGCGTGTTATAAGATTCACTGTCTTTTGTTCAAACACTTTTGAAAAAAATCCATTGAGCCAAACATTTCCAGATTAAAAAAAAAAAAAGATAATGAATCTGTTTGTTGACAGTTTTCAAGTCTTCTGATTTTCCCCCTTCCTCCTTACCCAGGACACATTGCATGAGGGGGCTTCCAGGAGCAGAATGCTTCCTCTCTTCTACTTTCGCTTTGAAGAAAAGACCTCACTAACCCTCAAACTATCTCCAAAAAATAAAACAATACAAAAGTTCACACTTTACTATGTTTTGATGAAGTGAATTCCACCACTATGACACAGGTAACATGAGGTCTTAGGGGAAGCTGCAGGAAAAGGGCCCATCTTGGGCTCTACCTGAGTCAGGAACTACTTCACTGGTGATAGGTCTTCTTCCCGAAAGGGGCAGTCCTGAAGCAGAAACACCAGGCAGGACGTCAGGTCTGCCAGCGAAGATCCTGTCCATGCCGCTGGATGTGCCCCAGCCCCATCAGCCTTGCCAGGGAAATGGCTTTGCTGGTCCCTTGATACTGGTGGGCGAGGCCAGCATGCTGTCACTCACTCCGCTCGGCAGAGTTTGCATTTCCAGCCCCCCAACAGCAACCATCAGTGGGTGAGCTAAATTGCAGTGGACATTTCTGAATCCCCGTCCCCACCTCCCAGTGCCCCAGAGAGAGAAGAGTGATTTGCTAATGGAACGAGGCACGGCAAAATCCGTCCCTTGCTCTCACTTCTCCACTCACCTCATCACCTTAAGAGCACTCAGAATTTCCTCTGCAAGCCTGGGGACCTCGCAATGACTACGGAGATTGTTCATGGCTGGAAATGACCACCTCATCAGGACCGAGGCCCCAAGGCACCCTAGATGCTGGTGGACTTTAAAACCATAGGAGGGCAGGGGCTGCATCTTCAGTGATCAAGTTCATTGCAATGTTATCACAAAGTCAACAGAAAAGCGACATAAGGATTCAGATTATATCCTTTCTCCCCTTCTCCTTGTGCCCGTAGTCTCATGGGGGAAAAAGTAGATGTAACAGGGCTGGAAGTGCGTTGGAACAAAAACCAAATGCCTGTATTTCAGCTTCCATTATGGCACCTACTAATCATGTGACCTTGGGTAAGTCCTTGAACATTCTAAATAAAATTGCCTCGTTTTTTAAAAAATGAAAGAAACAAAACAAGTAAAATGAAGTCTTACCTCGTGTAATGAAGCAACAGATAGAATTACAAGGCATATAGATTGGAAAAAAAGAAACAGAACTGTCCTTATTTTAAGACAACGTGATCATCTATGTAGAAAACCCTGGAAAAAAAAAAAAAACCCAAAAAACAAAAAACCAAACCTGTAAAATCTACAGAAAAACAGCTTTTTAAAAAAAAAAAAACTGCTTTTAAAACTAATCATTAAGTTTAGCAAAGTCACAGGATTCAAGGTTAATGTTTAAAAATTAATTAGAGTTCTGGGGTGCCTGGGTGGCTTAGTCAGTTACGTTTCTGACTTTTGGTTTTGGCTCAGGTCATGATCTTGTGGACCATGAGATCGAGCCCTGCATTGGGCTTCACCCTCTACGGGGAGTCTGCTGGAAGATTCTCTCCCTCTGCCCCTCCCCCCACTCTCTCTTTTTCTTTCTCACAAATAAATAAATAACTTTCTAAAAAACTAATTATATTTCTATATAGTAGCAATCAATCATTGGACACCAGCATTTAAAAAAAAAAGTTTACGATAAGCTCCAAAACCTGAAATATTTAGGAGTAAATGTAACAGAACATGTAGAGGTTCTAGTATCAAAAATTACAAAACCAGGCTCTCTGCTCAGCGGGGAGCCTGCCTGCCCCCCCCCTGCCTGCCTCTCTGCCTCCTTGTGATCTCTCTCTCTCTGTGTCAAATAAATAAATAAAGGGGCGCCTGGGTGGCTCTGTGGGTTAAGCCGCTGCCTTCGGCTCAGGTCATGATCTCAGGGTCCTGGGATCAAGCCCTGCACCGGGCTCTCTGCTCAGCAGGGAGCCTGCTTCCTCCTCTCTCTCTACCTGCCTCTCTGCCTGCTTGTGATCTCTCTCTGTCAAATAAATAAATAAAATCTTTAAAAAAAAATTAAAAATAAATAAATAAATAAAATCTTAAAAAAATAGCTGCTTGTTAACTAAAATTTAAAGAAAAATAGGTGCTTGTTAACTAAAATTAAAAAGAAAAGGGGCGCCTGGGTGGCTCAGTGGGTTAAGCCGCTGCCTTCGGCTCAGGTCATGATCTCCGAGTCCTGGGATCGAGCCCCGCATCGGGCTCTCTGCTCAGCGGGGAGCCTGCTTCCTCCTCTCTCTCTGCCTGCCTCTCTGCCTGCTTGTGATCTCTCTGTCAAATAAATAAATAAAATCTTTAAAAAAAAATATTGCTTGTTAAAAGCTCATCATTCTAAAGCCCAGGCAAACCTGTTGTAAAAAAAAAAAAAATTATAAACCACTGATAAGTGAAATTAATGATGACCTAAATAAGTGGACATAGTACATTCATGGTGGAAAGGATCAAGGTAGTCAGTATGTGAATTTTTCACAAACGTAACTGTAGATTTATCACACGTCCAAGAACACCCCAATAGGATCTTTTGTGAATATTGGCACGATGATTATAAAATGCACAAGGATTGGAGACAAAGAAACTACAAGACAAAGCCGAAACAATTTTGAAAAAGAAAAATAAAACTAAAAGTTTCACAGTGATTTTTAAGACTTCATACACAGCTATGGTACTCAAAACAGTGATACTCATGAAATCACATACATTGATCAACAGAACTGAATAGAAAGTCCAAAAATAAAGCCACCAAAGTAGAGACTATTGATTTTTTTTAAAGACTTTACTGTCTTTGAATAGTTTCAGGTTTACAACAAAATTGAAAGGGAGGTACAGAGTTTTCCTATGGTCTGCCTGCCCCCACACATGCATAGCTTTTCCCATTATCAGTGTTACTCTTGAAAGTGGTACAGTTTTTTGTTTTTTGGTGTTTTTTGTTTTTTGTTTTTTTTAACCAAGGATGAACCCATAATGATACATTATCACCCAAGTCCATAGTTTGCCTTAGGATTCATTTTCAGTGTCATATATTCTATGGATTTGGACAAACATATAGTGATATATACACATCATTGTAATACATTGTAACATTACAATACATTATAACATCATGTACTCACTGTCTTAAAAACCCTCTGTGCTCTTCCTATGATTTGTCCCTTCCTCTCCCCAAATTCTTGGCAAACATTGATCTTTCTACTGTCTCCATAGTTTTGCTCATTTCCAGAATGTCATATAATTGAAATCATACAGGAAGTTGTTTTTTCAGATTAACTTCTTTCCCTTAGTAATATGCATTTAACTTTCCTTCATGTCTTTTCATGGCTGGGTAGCTCACTTATTTATTTATTTTTGATAGTTCATTTATTTTTAGCACTGAATAATATTCCATTGTCTGGAGATACATATTCACTTTGTATATCCACTGAAGGGCATGCTGGTTGCTTTCAAGTTTGGACAATTTTGAATAAAGCAGCAATAAACATCCCTGTGCTGTGTTTTACATGATTTAGGTTTTCAGCTCTTTTGGGTAAATGCCTAGGTGTGTGATTGCTGAATTAGATGGTAAAAATGTATATATATTTTACTAGGAAACCACCAAACTGTCTTCCAAACCAGCTACACCAGTTTTGACCGCCTCCAGCAATGAATAAGCATCCTGCTGCTCCTCTTCATCAGCCTGGGGAGTGGCTAGTGTTCTGTATTTTGACCATTCTAATAGGGGTGCAGTGATAATTCAGTGCTGTTTTAATGTTCATTTCCCTGACGGCAGATGATGTGGACTGTATTTTCACGTTCTTATTTGTCATTTGTGTATCTTCTTTGGTGAGGTATATGTTAAGGGCTTTTGCCCCTTTTTAAATTGGGTTGTTTTCTTAGTGCTCAGATCTAAGAATTACTTGCACATTTTGGATGACTTCTTTATCAGATATGTCTTTGGCAGATATCTTCTCCCAGTCTGTGGCTTCTCTTACTCTCTTGACATTGTCTTTCACAGAGCAGAAGCTCTTAGCTTTGGTGAAGTTCAGCTTATCAATTACTTCTTCCACAGAATGTGTCTTTGGTGTTATATCTAAAAGGGCATCACCACACCCAAGGTCATTTAGGTTTTCTAAGGTATTTATGCTTTTACGTTTTACGTTTAGGCCCATGATCCATTTTGAGTTAATTTTTGTGAAGGGCATAAAGTCGTGTGCCTGCATTCTTTTTTGTCGGTGGTGGTGGTCATGTGAACATCCAGTAGTTCCAGCCCTGGCTGAAAAGACTTTCTCCATCGTGCTGGGTTTCATCCTATGTCCAAGATCAATTGACTTATTTGTTTGGGCTTGTTCTGGGCTCTCTGTTTTGTTTCACTGAACTATTTGTCTATTCTTTTCACCAATACCACACTGTCTTGATTACCATAGATTTACAGTAAGCCTTAAAGTAGTGTCAGTTCTCAACCATGTTCTCCTTCAGTGTGGTGTTGGCCATTCTGGGTCTTTTGCCTCACCCTATACACTTGAAAATCAGCTTGTCGATATTTACAAAATAACTTGCTATGATTTTGACTGGGATTGTATTGGATCTTTGCATCAAGTTGGTAAAAACTGACATCTTGGCAATATTAAATCTTCTACCCATGAATATGGAATATATACCCATTTATTTAGCTCTTCTTTGATTTAATACATCAGAGTTTTGTGGTTTACATTGTTCTTGTACATGTTTTGTTAGATTCATGCTTAAGTACTTGAAACTTGGGGTGTCAGTGCAAATGATATTGTGTTTTTAATTTCAATTCTACTTGTGCATTGATAATACATAGAGAAGCAATTGTCTTTTTTATATTAACCTTAATCTAGTAGCTTTTATCTAATTGCTTACTAGTTCCATTTTAAATCAGTTTTTCCAGATTTTCTACACAGATGACCATGTCATTTGCAAACAAAGATGGTTTTCCTTCCTTCCTTCCTACCTCCCCTCCCTTCCTCCCTCCCTCCCTTTTTCTCCCTCTCTCTCTTCCTTCCTTGCTTCCTTCCTCTCTCTCTCTCTCCCTTCCTTCCTTCCTTCCCCCTTCCCTCTTTCTTTCTTTCTTTCTTTCTTTCTTTCTTTCTTTCTTTCTTTCTTTCTTTCTTTCTTTCTTTCCTTCTTTCCTTCTTTCCTATATGTGTACATTTTATTTCCTTCTCTTACTGATTGCATTAAGCAAAGTCTGGTGTTGAAAATGAGTCGCAAAGGACACCTGGGTGGCTTAGTTGGTTAAGTGTCTGACTCTTGACTTCAGCTCAGGTCATGATCTCAGGGATCTTGAGGTCGAGACCCATGCTGCCCTCCGTGCTCAACAGGAAGTCTGCTTGAGGATTCTCTCTCTCCCTCTGTCCCTCTCCCCACTCTCTCTCTCTCTCTTAAAAATAAATAAATAAATAAATAAATAAATAAATAAATAAATATTTAAAAAAAGAAGAAAGAAAGAATGAAAGAAGCAAAGAAACAAAGAAAGAGTGGTAAGAGGGGGCATCCTCGCCTTGTATCTGACCTTAGTGGGAAAGCTTCGAGTTTCTCACCATGAAGTACTATTTTAGCTATAGAGTTTTGTTGATAGTCTTTATCAGATTGAGAAAGTCCCTTCTATTCCTAGTTTACCAGAATTTTTATATGAATAGGTGTTAAATTTTGTCAAATGCTTGTTCTGCATCACGGATATGATCATGTGATTTTACTTTCTAGTCTGTTGATGTGTTGGATTACATGGATTTTAATTGTTGAACCAGCCTTGCACACCTGGGATAAATCCCATCCATTTGTGGTGTATAATTTTTTATATACTTTTTTGAATGTGATATGTCAGTATTTTGTTGAGAATTTTTGCATCTATATTCATGAGAGAAATTAGCCTGTAGTGTTTTTTTCCTTATAATATCTTTGTCTGGTTTTGGTATTAAGGTGATGCTGGCCTCACAGAATGAGTTAGGAAACACTCCCTCTGCTTCTCTCCTCTGGAAGAGATTATAGAGAATTGGCATAATTTCTCCATTAACTGTTTTATAGAAATCACCAGTGATCCCATCTGGGAAGTCAATTGATTTTTGACCGAGGTACAATGGCAATTCAATGAAAAAAAAAAAAAAATGGTAGTCTTTCCATAGCCATATATTCATACGCAAAAAGATTAATTTCAAGACATATCCTGTACATTATACAAAAGCTAACTCAAAGTAGATCACAGCTCTAAATATAAAACATGAAAACATAAGGCTTTTAGAATAAAGCATTGGGAAAATATTCATGACTTTAGGTTAGGCAAAGAATTTTCAGATAAGACTCAAAAAAGAGAAATAAAAGACAAGCTACCGGCCGGGAGAAAATACTTGCGAATTACATATCTGAAAAAGGAGTTGTATGAGAATATATAAAGAACGCTCCAAGCCTAATGATAAGGAAAGAAGCAGCCCTGTGTTAAAGAAGGGCGCACGATTTGAAAAAAATGCTTCATGGAGCAAGATAGACAAATGACAAATAAGCCCATAAAAAGGATACTCAATCACTAGCCAATAGAAAAATGCAAATAAAACTCATGATACCTATATGTGTACATTTTAGAATGTACTATTAGAATGGCAAACACAAATGGACAAAAACTTGACAATGCCAAGTGCCAGTGTGATACGGAGCATCCGGCCCTCTCAAACATTGCTGGTGAAACTGCACAGCGTTCAGCCCCTCTGGAGAGCTCTGACGGTTTCTTCTCGACCTGTGCTTACCATATGACCCAGCGGTCTCAATCTTGATGATTATGCAAGAGAAAAGAAAACATACGTTTACACGTAAACCTGTATGTGAACATGTGCAGTGGTTTTATTCCTAATCACTGAAAACTGGAACTAGCACAAATACCTTTCACTGGACGGATGGCCGAAGGCGCTCTGGCACACCACTCCACGGAGCACTACTCAGCAATAAGAAGCCATCCACTCCGGGTGCAGCCAGCATCGATGAACCTCAGAGGCACCGTGCTGGCTCCAAGAGGTACCTTTCCAAAGGTTGATATTGTGGGATTCCATTTACATCACATTCTCCTAAAAGCTGAATGGGGTGAATAGAGGCCATATCGATGGGCTTTTGGAGAACTTGACTACAAAGGGACGACACAAGCTGGACATGGGGGGTGATGGTTTTTGGGGTGATGGTTTTTGTGCAACCTGATTGTGCCAGTCTTGCGTCAACCAGCATAGATGTTAAAACTCACAAAGTCCTACACTAACACTCCTCCGTTAACTTTGCTGTATGCTAATGTAAACAGGTTAAATTAAAATAAATAATGATTGTATGCTTACCTGTCTTACTCATGCATTTATTAATATTTTAAGCCCCAGTGAAGGGAAATATTGGTATAAAAGTAAGCATTTTTGTAAGTCCCAATATTTAAGGTGTTCAAAAAGCTATTCAGAATCTAAACCCCCTTCTTCAGTATAAGTAAAAACACAATTTCTTCAGACTCAGACCCAGCATTTGTCTCATGTAGTTCAGTGCACCAGAAGCAGAGATGTTCACAGTCTGACCTTCTTGTTTGGACTCTTACTCACTTTGGAGGTTATTAGAACATTCTTAGGGGCTGGACTGGGTCCCCAAAATTCATATCTTAAATTCCTAACTCTCAGTGCCTCAGAATGTAACTGTATTTGGTCTTTAAAATGGTAACAAAGTTACAATGAGGTCATTAGCGTGGGTCCTCATCCAATATGACCGAGGTCCTCGTAAAAAGCGTGGACACAGAGATGCGTATAGGGAAGACCGTGTGGAGACACAGCCAGAGGACAGCCATCCACCAGCCGTGCACAGAGGCCTCAGACCCTGCTGATACCTTGATCTTGGGCTTATAGCCATGAGGATCGTGTCTTTTGAGCTGCTTTATCTGTGGGATTTTGTTGGAGCCGCGGATCATTCCAGCGGCCAGGTGAGTGACGCACCCGTTTCCCCGTACAGTCCCACACCTCACGAGAGGCACGAACGGGTTAATTAAAGCATCGATTGTAAAATCAGATCAGGCCTCCACTGTCTGCTTAAAAGTTGCATCTCTAGGTTTTACATGAATTTTTAATTTTAGGTGACTAGAAGTGACAGTGGAGCAGATCATTTGTGTAATTACAGCAACCATCACCGAGGAAGGAGCACCTCTCAAAAGAACAGAAAACGCGAACTGGATTTGGTAGTGAGGGAGGCTGGTGGGGGGGTGTCGCTCGGTCCCCCCGGAGCCCCCGGGGTCGTTGGGAGACCTGCCGCCTTGCAGAGCAGGACACTGGGACACTGACTTCCCCTGTTTGAGGGAAAGGGTGCTGATCATTCTCGGGGACACGCAGCCTTTGCTTCAGAAACATGCTGTGCTGGGATTGGGAAAGGGGAGGGAAGCGCCAGCACAGGTGCTGGTTGAGCGGAGTCCGGAGTCCGTCCGACAGTGAAGTGGGCCGAATGGCAGCCGTTGTTCACTCCTCTGAGCCTCCTGCTCAAAGCCAGTGTGTCCTCTGCAGCCCGAGCGGCTCCGCGGGGCTCTCCCCACGCAGATATGCTATCCAAGGCATTTTGGTGACTCTGAGCAGAGTAAGTCAGCTGGCAATCTGTCCGTGCAGCAGAAGCCAGGATGAAAAGCTCTGCAGTGACGATGGCCGGTAAAGGCAGGTGTGGAAATGTCTGATTTCCACACGAAAGGTAGCTGAGGAAGGAGAAGCCACAAAGCCAGAGTGGGGGAGGGGAGCAGATAAACCAACGGGGACACAGCCTGAAGGCAGGATTCTCCCAGCTTCCCCAAACCTCGCGTGTAGGCCTGCCTCCCATTCAAACCCTGCCGAGAAATGGAAAAATAATCTGCTGCGGGGGGGGCGGTTAACGCAGAGATTACACCACTGTCTGATCCGGAGTCCCAGAAAACCGATTCCTGTTGCATATATAGCTCAAGTTTGAGAGCAAATGCAGTGTTTCAATTGCTCATGGGGAGATGGCAGCTAATTAGCCTTAGTTAAATAAAGCCCAGCCCTTGAATATCAGAGACAGATTTCTTTGCCCTCTGAACAGTAGCCTCCTGTCCACACTGTTAATATTATTGTCCTGCGGCCCCCGAATTGTGACTCCGTGCTGTCATCCAAGACAACCGGCTAGCAGCAGCCCCTAAGCTCCACTTAAAACAATGGGTTATTTTTGTTTGTTTTGTTTTGTTTGTTTGTTTTGTTTTTTTGTGGGGGGAAAGATACTTCAACAGGTGGAAATAACTAATAGTTTCCTTACAGGTTTTGATGGCTGTAACCTAAATTCAGTTTCAGATGGGAAGGCTTGGGAATGGTAATTCAGATCTTTCTGGCACATTCTGAATGCTGTTACTAGGACTGACGCTGCCATTTTCAAGGACCCAGATGATGGATTTGGCAACGTGGCCAGGATACCAAGTTTGTTGTGGAGATGAGCCCCACAGACAAGGAGGACGGCTGGGGCTTGTGGATCGGCCATTTGTGAAGGATCGTCCTGAGAACAAAGGAAAGTTCCCCCCTATGCCAAGTGCCTGGAGATTTCCTTTCTTGTGATTGCATTTAGTTCAAATCTTTCTCTCTGATTTCCCCGATTACTACATCTTGAAGGGAAAAGAGAAACACCTTGATGGGCTCTGGAAACAGACGCTCTGCTTGAGAAGTCCAGGAGACAATGGCGAGCCATCCATGGCCCCTGAAATATTGTCCCCTCTACCTGGGCGTGGAGGTTGTTGGCTTATTCAAATTCCATTTCCTCTTGGCAAAGAGCCCCTCAGGGCATGACTCTTCTGCATTAAATATTCATTTAAACTGCACATGTTTTGGTAATAAGAAGAAATCTAGTATTACAGTTCTAGGCTTGTGCATCTGTGCCCCGTGGAGATAGTCAGGCCCTGTGTTGTCCAGGTGCCGTCTGTGCACACAGGGGCTGACCTCTTGCACCTGCTCTCTGGACAGCCATTTCTAGGTAGGATGGCTTAGGCAAGACAGAACCATTCTCTCACAGACTCCCAGGGAGAAGGACTCCTGGGGGATCAAACACAGTCACGTCAAGAGGAAGAAGACCCCGGATCAGAGTTCCAGCCAGACCGGCAGACCACAGGCGAGCTCATTGTGTGCAAGTGCACTTTGGCTCCTTTGCTCTTCTGCCGGGTCTCACGGTCAAGAGACCCACCATGAGAGGAAAGCAGCAACTCAAAGTCTAGATCCTGCTCGGGGCAGGGCAAGAGTCGTTTGCTGATTCCTGGGACTTCAGCTGTGCGTCCCTGGCTTACTAGATCCAGAGACATTTTCTTAGGAAGGGAGACAAAACATCTCACTCAACGTAGACAAAATGAGGGTTTGAGTGTTTGAGCAGAGAGGGAGACAACATTGGGTATATGACACTCTGGCAATGGTAAGGGGTTGGGGGGGATCAAGGTGCCCTAGGACCAACTGTGACATTAAAGTGTTTGAAAGGAAAACAGGATTCCCAGTTAGTTATGCTCTGCCCCTAAACATTCATAAGGTGAGTGAAGGGATTGTTCTTCTGATAAGAGAGTTTTTAAAGGGTTCTTCTGGAATGAGAGATGCTGACAGATTGAAGAATGGCAAACCCCAGTCTCTCAGGAGGGGACTCAGGGAATACCCAGCACAAAGACAGCGGGTCTGACCCTGGTGTAGGCAAAACCCTAGAGACATTAATGAGAGATGAGATCACAAAACATCTGGAGAACTAAACCCGCCAGGACGGCTTGTGGGGGCAAGGGCTGTCGGGGGACGCGAGGGAATCTGGCGGGAGATGCTGCAGAAAGCACATTCGCGAGGGCCTGGCCTCGTTCTAATCAGCCCCGGTCACTGATACCTCTCCCAAGCGAGATGTGGGACAGGCCAGGTGAGGGAGACCACCTTGTAGGGTCAAAGAGGATGTCTGAAGGCAGCTCACGCGTGACGGCAGGAAGACCGGTGCTCGCAAGGCCTTCCCCACTTGAAGGGCTGAGGAGGGGACACTGGGCTCAGCCCCATGCTTGGGACCACTGCCCCACAGAAAGATCCAGGCTTTAATAAAACATATGGAACACTTGCTCTTCTCCTTTCAGGTGACAGACACCTGAGTCAAATAACTTTTGCAAAACATGAACTTCTTAGTTCACGCGGCAGAAAAAGAAACCGGGAGATTAGACAGACTGTGGAAACCAAGACCCCGTAATGGAGAGAAGGGATGAGAGAGAACGGGTTCCTCTGCTCCTTCCTTCCTTCCCTCTCTCTCTTTTTCTCCCCAAACCCCCCACATCTGTTTTTCATCTCTTTCTTGGCTTCCCTTTGGCTTGATTCTGCAGACAGACAGACTGACGGACTCCACACAACAGGAAAGCCAGCCAAGAAGGGCCTTGAATTCACAGCCTCAGAGCTCAGGAGAGAGACGTTTTCCTGGAATGCGTGTGTATCAGCTGCCACGTGGGCTCTGCATGGTCCCGTCTGGTCACGTGCCCACTGCTTAGAGGTCGGGTCTGTGTGGTTGGTGGTCCTGAGAGAGACACATGGTTGAGGGGGAACAGCCCGTAGAGGGAGGGCGGTGGACTGAATGTTGAGCTGACGCAAAGCAGCACATACACACCCCCAACATGTGCATAGAGTAGCTGTGTCTCTTTCTATCGATTCTGGAAACATACCAACCTTTCTAAAGTGGTTTAGAGTCCGGAATCCTCCACTCTCCCCCTTGCTTAGTACTCTCAGTATGAAACAAATTCTTGCTGTATGAACCTAGGGTTTGCTTGGATCCTGGCTAAAGGGAAATTTGGTGCAATATCTTCCCTGTCGCCCCAAATCAACGACATTGCCTACAGATGTGAAGCCCTTTGGGGGTCCTGCGGTCCTTAGCACCAGAGCTGGACTGACGTGGGCGCCATCCGAGTTTGTTGTTGAGAAAAAAATGGCACGCACTGCGCAAAGTAAGCTCTTCTACACACTTGGGGGCCCAGAGCCTCGGAAGCCCGAGCTCGTTGCCCACTGTTCCTCTCAGTGATGAAGAAGCATTGTTGGCTGACCACGCCCCCAGCTCTCTCAGCTCTCCTAGCCCGACGTTCTGAGCTAAGAACAGAAGAGGACATCCAGAAAGAGGAAGACGTCATTGAGGACTAAGAACGAAAGTCAGTAGGAAATTTAAGGCAGACACGTAGATGACTCTCGTTGAGTCTTCCTGCTAGCACACTTATCCCATTTCCCTCCCATCTACTAATCCACGTTCTCTACTGTAAACTCCTCCCTTGATCCCTGTGATGCGATCCCTGTGATGCAAGAGTTTTGTCTTGCGTATTTCTCTGTCTCCGTGAATGAGATGGAATAAGGGGCGGGACTTTGTCTCCTTCACTCTCCCAGCGGTGCCTGAGGAATGTTAGTCCAGCAATTAAATGTGCTTGAGGAAATGAGAGGTGTGTGGGGCCTGTCACCCACAGTGTTGTTAATGAGCACCTGGGAAGCACGGTCCGAACGTTCACTGTCTGGGAAATCAGCAAGTCCCACGTGAGGGCCAGAAGATGTTTGTCATTTGGGGAAGCAGACATTGGCATCATCCCCACCCGGAGGCTGGTAAGGGTCACTTAGCGGGAGGAAATGCTCCGTTGGCTCCTCCAATGTGCCTTTTGTTGTTGTCGCTGTTGCTGCTGCTGTTGGCGCTTCGTAAGAAGCAGCACTCTTTAAGAGCTGGGATGGGCATGCATCTTTCTTTTTTTTTCTTTCTCCTAAGGGGTGCCTGAAGCCATTTCGACACAGGCTTTGGACTGTTTGTTGAATGAATGGATGAATGAATGAATGAATAAGTGAGTGAATGAATAAGTATTAAGCGTATTGTTCAGAGTAGATGCCCAATAAATTATTTTAACCAAATAAGCAATTAACTCAAGATATAAATAGATAATCTTCTTAGATTAACAGTTAAAAATGCTGTGACCTAAGTCAAACACAAGAGAGGGAAGACATAACAAAACCTCACATGCTTTCTCTACCTCTTCCACCGCACAGGTAAGCAGATCCCCCACCAAGTGCTAGGAGGCTACAGGCAGCAAGTTGAGAGGCAGGGGCTCCTATGTTGGAGGAACTTAGCAATCGGCAGTCATGGTGACAAACAGGCTGGAGTCACCATTGCCCATTGTTTGTGCCAATAAACCAATCTGACTGAATTTGATTTTTACATAAATTAAACAACGAACTTCCCTTGCTTTTCTAATGAAAAGTCTTCAGCCCAAGTGAATTTCCTTCCTCATTTAGTTAGAAGTTATGTGGACACAGCCACGGACATAGATAGAATTAGAGTCATTAAGTCCGCTTGACAGGCCAGAGTCAACAGTGTGACCAGGTCCACGGATGCTCCCCAAGGTCAGGGTGGGTCTCAACCGGAAACACTCAAAACGCAGACATACCCATGCATGTACATGGGCTGGCACTCCAGATCTGTGGGGCCGGCGGCAAATAGCCAGAACCTGAGATGGCACCAAAGTCTATGGGGAATGCCCTGGTGGGATCAACATGCAGACTGCAATTAGACTGGCGTGGAACTATTAATCACACAGCATACCGTGAGGAGGCTGGCTGGCCGAGGTCAAGGTCCCATAAGTGAGGGTATTAGCCATGGATGTGACACGGGGTGCTTTTCCAACCTGCTCATTAAAGAAGTAATTGGTAGGTCAGGAAATTGCAGACACTCATCTGAATGAGCTAGTAAAGAAGCATGAGGAAAGGGCAAAGTTTTGTCATGTATATAGGAATTCTCTTGCTTTAAATGCCATATTCTTTGTTGCCTGACATATTCACATTATCCCAGAGGCCATTTTAACTGGTCTCCAGCTGTGAAAAAGACAACATCACATCTGTGGTGTCAGGTGGAGGCAAACACAACAGGAAAAAATTAATTGAAAAATCTTGTTCAGATATTTTGTGAAGAAATTAATAATGCACTTGCTTTGTCGAGAGACGGCCTGTTTTTGTACCATGTGAAGATGTTCAGTACGTATTTGAATAGCTTTTGGCTTGAACATACTGATAACGTAAAGGCGATTCACAAAGATGTGAAAATATAGAAATTATTCAGTGGTTTTACTAAAAGGTAAATAACCTCGATTCATCAAGGTTTAGGTACTAAAATATCTGTACCAATCAGACAATGGATTTCTGTTGTTATTGGTTTTGCATTTTTAATTAATTTAAGTGAAATGCTTACTGACCCCCGACATGCTTTCACATGACTTGGGCGAGGACTGGTGAATTGGATCCCGGAATCCCAGGATCCTCATCCCGGGAGCTGTGCATCCCATCGTCCCGTACCCACTGAGCTCATGCACAGATACACAGATCTGCAGGCACATTCTTTGCCTAACACGTGGCTGGTGTTGGGGAGCCAGAAGAGGCAGGCAGAGGATTCCCCTTGACACAATTAATCAATTTTGCCATCAGATCATGTGAGTATCACATCAATTACTATCAATTTTTTGTTAACGTGACTCAAAGCCACTTGTAATATGCTATTTGCCAGTCTTTTAATTGTATCAGTAAAAATGAATTTCCACCCGATATGGTAATTAAACTAAATATGTGATAATGCATTTGATTAGCGACAGGAAAACATAAGAGAAGATCGAAATGAAAGGACATCAGCGAATGCCTTCCCATAGGTCTCTCCCTAGAGTTCCTCCTTTAACTTGCTTTCGGATCTGCATTTCCTACACTGTTGAACCCAGAATTTCAACTCTTCAAATAGGTCCCAAGGGTTGTATTTATTCCCTGGGATGTGATTCCCCAGATGCCCAGGAAAGAAACCCAGGTTCTGACCTCCCCCAAGGTAACTGTGGGGGTTTGGGCAGCCCACTTCTCCATGCCCCTCACCTGCCATGAGGGAGAAACTCCCTTTTCATTCTCCCCAGGTACAGCAGCCACAATGCCTCTTCTGACTCATAGGGTTGGTCTTCCCCTCCATGATGAACCACAGTGTTCGCCTTTGAACAAAATGCTTCCAGTCTTCCCAAGGATACAGGTGAAGCAGATCCAGCAGGTGGCCAGCATCAGGAGGAGGTCCATGTGTGGACTCTCCTGCTATCAGGGCAAGGCATTTGGCTTTCCCCAGCCTCACGTGGCTCTGTCAGTACTAGAGAGCACATGAACTGTTCACTGGGCGGAGAGGCATGCCGGCATGCCACACACAAGAAAATACAAGGCTGCACTGTCCCTCCTCTGCTGCACTGTCCCTCCTCTTCCTGTTGATAAAGACTCTGGCCTGGTTTCATTTCAGGTCTCTAGGATGAAGCAAGCACTGATCATACTTGTCATTAAGCTCATGAAGACACATCTCTCTGCTGCATTAACATGAATTGAGGGTGAGCCTCCTGCTTAGCGGATTCTTACTGAAGACAAATGGTTGAGGCCACAGGGAAGAAAGGGAACTGGGACTCGGTCTGGTTTCCTTGTCCCAAAGGGGACACAGCTTGGGCACTCTCAGCTCAGGGAGTTCTTGGTTTCTATTCAAACGCTCAGGAATTCCCTCCGTGTTTAGGGAGAGCATGGCGTGCAGTCAGACAAGCTGGGTGTGCTCCAGAGAGAGACCAGAGGGGCCAGGAAGGTCAAGGGGTCTTTCACGATGGACTGCAGGTGTGAATTGGTGCAAGGTGGAAGGTGGCCGCTGTATCAGACGCCTAGGCTGGGCTGGAGACAAAGCCCCAGCGACAAGGAAGAAACCAGCTTCTGGAGGTTGCAAAATCAGATCAGATGAAATAGTTGGTGTCATAAAAAGGCAGGTAGCCAAAGGAAGGCTGCATTACAATGGTGTCTTTATGGAAGCATGCGTGACAACCGCATGAATATCAAATGAATTCATTATGATTACTGCTACTCCCATGAATACCAAATGAATGTATAATGACTGGACTCTTAAAGTGCTACCAATTTAAAAAAAATTCCTAGAAATAATGGGGAAATTAATCTCATTCCATGCTGAAGAAGTCGTATTTTAGAAAAAGTCTTAGAAATACTTAGAGGGTTGGCAACTAGCAGTTTCCAGGCGTTGCCACAGCTCATTTATTCTTCCAGCTCTGACCAGAGTCCGTTTCCATTGCAAAGCATTCTCATCCGTGCCCCAGCAGAGAAGGCGCCTGAGCCTGTCACCTGAAGGAGCTCACGTTTCCTTCCTTGGGGGAGTTCTTCACGGCTCTGAGGATTCTTGACGTCGGGAAGTTTATCCCACCCCGGATACAGAACCGTGATCGAGGCACTTTCCAAACACACAAGATTGGAGATGCCTCTTCCTGGCTCTCCAGGAGACAGGAACGGCTAGCAGGGTGCCCGGCCGAAACACAGCACACAGCTATGCCCGGCCACGTGACTGTTCTTCTGTAAGAAATATCCCCAACAGATTTTAGGAGAAGCTGTGCAGAGCTAGGGGAGGAGCCCAAGGGATCCAAGGTAGGACACTGATGAGTGAGTTTGGAGACCAGCCTTCCCCCTTTTTTCTGGTCCCCTAACACATCCTTTCTCTGGATACTGGGGATGACAGGACTGGCTACCGCCCCCTTGGCACCATTCAGGTCTTTCTGGACCTCCAGGTCAATGAGCAATGGTGACTAAAGACTCAAGAGGGGGCCATTTGGTCTGTGTCTTTACCAGAGCCCTTGACAGAAGCCCTAGGCAGCCAACCCAGGCCAGAGAGGAAGGCAAACTCAACGTGCATGGCTCAAAATGAAATGGATTTCAGGTCAGGGCTGATTGGCTATGCGCTGGGCAGAAAGATACGGCGTCCACGCTAGGCAGGTTGGTTGACCTGATGGAGAGCCTGCCTCAGCTGATGTGCTAGCATTCTGCAAAGGGCACTGGTGGGGGTGAGGAGAGGGGTGGGGCTGGTTAAACCTGGAACCCCAGCTTCAGATTCCTCAGTCCGAGCTGCAGGGAAAGTGCCATCCAGCTCCTCAGGGCCATGAGGATAAAGGACCATCTGTCACATCCTCTGCTCCTCCTGCACCCCCAGGCAGGAATGGTCTAGAAAATTCATCACCAGGCCCTGCCCTGGAAAACCAACCTAAAGCAATTTGTCCTAAAATAGCTTTTCAGTTAAAGCAAAATGGGAGCTTTGTCTCTACTCTTCCTTCATTGCTTGGCTGGGTGACCAACTCTGAGATCTTTCCAGGTCCACGCCAGGGAGTAGGGATGCTGATGGGAGAGGTGGGCATGAGACAGCATCGAAGCCCCTTTCACTTGTGACGGTTGGTAAAGGGGCTCGAGTCCCAGAGCCCGAGAAGATAGTAGGACGCTGATTTTTCCCTTGGTCATTTGGCTGTTGGCACCAGCGTGCTGGGGTTCAGAAGAAACTGGAAACTGGTAATTGATCTTTTACGTTCGGCAGAATGCACAGGGTCATGGTGAAGAGCAAGTTTGATGGTCAGACAGCCCGAGTGCAGATCTAAGCCCCTGACTCCCATCTGCCTCAGTTTCTTCAGATGTGCTGTGGGAGGGCGGTCCTGAGAGGGCAGAGCATCTAGGAGAGGCAATTTCCGGCATCGCGCAAGTGTTCAACGAAACGTGTGTCAGTTTGCCTGTCCATCACTCTCACGGCCGTGTGTGTGTGTGTCTGTGTGTGTGTGTGTGCGCGCGTACCTATCCTACAGTGCATGTACGTGTGCGATTTTAAATGCACGCCTGCATGTATGCAGGCACTGTCCGTCTTTAATAGCCCTGGGGCCTGCCATTTCCTCCCCTGCAGTGCAGCAGCTAAATACCGCTCTATTCAAATGAGGGTTTGCAGCAGGAGAACTTTTCTTTGAACCAAAGGATCTTACCCGAGTCTTGTGCTCATGATTCCACTTCTGTTCCAGTTTGAGTTTCCCCATCCCTGACTCTGAAACCTGAACGACTCAGAAGATCTCAGATACGGGCCAGGGTCAGACAGGATTCACACAAGTGGCATTTTTATTTTATTTTATTTTAGATTCATTTATTTATTTTGTAGAGAGAGAACGAGTGAGCGCATGAGTCATGGGTGAGGCAGAGAGACAGGTGGAAAGAGTCCCCAGCGGAGCCCCCGTTGAGCACAGAGCCCAGCTGGGGACTCCATCCCTCCCATGACCCTGACATCGTGACTTGAGCTGAAAGCAAGAGTGAGGTGCTGAGCTGACTGAGCCACCCAGGGGCCCCCACACAAGTGACATTTTAACACATGCTGTGGAGCCTTCCCTCAGGGCTTCCCTTCCAGGAGGTACAGGCTAGAGCCCAGGAAGGAGCTTTAAAATGCCCCCAGAAACCTGTCAGGTGTGGTCACAGCAGAACCACTGGCTAAGAACCTTTCCTCATCTGAGCTCACCAAGTGTCATCTCCCTCCCTGCCCCGCAGTCTCCACCTGGTAATAACTCACGGGGGAAAGGGGGAGGCCATGGGAGAGAAGCCACAAGGACATCGCTTCTTAAATCTGAACTAGTCAGAGGAAAGGAGTCAAATGCAGGCCAACCTCTCAGCAATACCAGGGAATACTGCTGGGTTCAGGACCTCAAGGCCCAGCTTGGGGCAACGTGGGTCCCTTTGGGGGCTAGTAACCTAACCCGGTTCCCACCACCCCTCTGGGCATTTCCTGGGAAACCTCAGGTTGTGCGCACAGTGAACGTGTCACCACAGCCACTGGGGCCTCCCCAGGGTCTCCTTTCCCTGCTCTCCCCCTTGGGTCTGCCTCTCCCAAACCTCTCCATGTAGCGCATTGTGGTCATGACCCACCACCTCACAAGCTTCTTGTCTCCAGAATGCAAAATCTAAAGGAATGGTTCTGCTTGCTCAGGCTGGAGGCACCCATCTGAAGCAGCAGGTGAGGGCCTGGGGGTGGATGGGCCCAAGAGTCCCTCCAGAATCCCATGCAATGAAGTAGGGGTGGGAGTGAGATGCTAAGGACCGGACGCCTGTGGACCTCAGCGCTCCTGGTCCCGGGACCTTGGACCTCAACTGAGCCACACCGTCAATGGCCCTGCTTCCCAGGCCTTCACACTCGCTGAGTCACACCACCCGCTTTCCTGGCACAACAGCTAGCAGATGGCCGATCTGGGACTTGGCCTTCATAACCGTGGGAGCCAATTCCTGTCATAAATCCCTCTTAGATCTATCTGTGTATACATGTATCTCCTACTGGTTCTGTTTCTCTGCAGAACCTTTACCAACACACGTTATTTCAGAATAGAATATTTACAGTAACGGCAGGACCCTGGAGGCTCTGGTTTAGTATTTCCAGAGTGATTGCATTTTACAGGCTGAAGGAGATGATGATGTCCATAGACTAATCACAAGAGACCCTGAATGGGACACCCTCAGTAAAAAGCAGTATTGTATCAACAGTCAGCATAGGGTCATGTCAGCTCCTTTCCAAGGCGTGGACACTCCTTGCCTCTATTCTGGGCCCCTGCCTCCTAAACTTAATGCAGAACCCTCCGTCACTCCCTGTGGGTCTCAGATGCAGCACACCTCCCAGACTCCACCCTTCTTGATCTGGACAACACTCACCGGGCCTCCCTCAGTGTAGACATTTCTTCTGAGGAGTCCTTCCTGATCCCTGTAATACTGAATCTAGAGCCTGTCATCTGCAGAAGTTTCCATAGCACTTAATTGGTGATCCCCAACAGGACTAAGAGCCCAGTGCTGTGCTGAGTCATGCCCTGTGCTGGTAACTATTTGTTGAGTAAATGAACGAGCACCAACAGTGTTTCTTCAGGTCATGGACCTCCTCAGAGTAATGGTCTTGAGTTCTGCACCTTCTCAAAGTCCCCTATCATGATGTTGAGCACAAACTTGGTTGCCACAGAGTGAGTTAGTTGATGAAAAGCAAGAAGAGAACCTCAAGAAAAAGGTACTTGTATGAAACGCAACTAGGAGATGAATAAGACAAAGATAAATCATCACCTTCCCTAAGACATGCTTTTCCTGGCAGTGAACTTGGCATTGCTCCTCAGTAGCCATTTTTATGCTTAGGGTCCACCACAGGCCTGGCAATGTGCAGGACAGGGCCAGCAGCTGCCGTATACTCGTGCTCGCCCTGGGAGGCCCAAGCCTGTTGGCAGTCAGCTTGATATGCATGCCCCTGAATTCACAATGGGTCCTTTTCCCATTCATTATTTAACTCTGACACATTTTCCTTCTCCTGTAAAATAGATTCCTTTTGATCTGAATGAACCCCCCACCCCGTTACCCTTACCCATGGGACAGATGATACCTCAAGAATCATACTCAACCCTGCCTTCAATGAGATCACTGTCTCTTGAGAAAGCAGATTTGTCATAAGAAGTATCCACAATCAGGCCTGCCCCAGGGAGGTTCATGAGGAGGCCTGGGCAGGACTCAGGGAGCAGGGGTGAGCGGTCAGGAGGACTCTGCATCAGGATCCAGAAATCCTTAGTTTTGGAGGATGCTCTGTGTCTCGTATTAATGAAATGCTGAGTCTGACACTCAAAGTGAAATATCTTACAGGAGGGTTTGAGAATGCGTTCTAGAACGGCAAAGGCAAATGCCAGCCACAGGTCACAGACCTGCTCCATGAGCTCCATCAGTTGGACCAGCTGAGGAATTTGCAGGGCTCAGGGCAAAACCAGAGTGTGGCCCTTGAAAAATAAATAAATAAATGAGAATTTCAAGTTGGCGACAGCAGAGCCTTTCATGTTCCTTCCTAGCATGGAACCCAGTAAAAGAAACCTTACAGATTGCTTGTCCATGAAGCCACCCTGCCCGTCAGTGAAGAACTGGGAAGGAGACCCCCACCTGCTTTGTTGGCAGGGAGTCCGTCAGCTCACCAGCAGGAAGCGAAGGCACAGGAGGGCACTAGGTTAAAATTCTGCTCCTCTTCTTGATTAAATCCTAGTGCCAAAGCCTTTCCTCAAAGGATCGTTGTCTCTTTATGTAGACACGTTCTAACCAAGTTCCCTTCTAAGGATGAACCATTGGGTCCCATGATCTTCATGAACCACTGAAGGGATTGCCTCTGCTTGGTCTCCTCTCTTAATTGTGGGAGAAAATTAGTGAAGGGAATAAAATTCAGAAAAAATCTAAACAAAAGAAAATTTAAAATTTTAAAAAATTTTAAATTTTAAAAAAGAAAAATTAAAACCCAAGTAGTTAAAAAGATGCAAGATAACCCCTCAACAGGACAATTTGAAGGAACAAATTTCAAAGTCTAGGAAGACAGAAGCATCTCATTTTTAATATCAGTTATATGTGGGTTTACATTAAGGCAACATGAAAGGACATCATTTTAGCAATAGCCATCATGAGATGTATAATCAGTAACACAAACTCTAATGCAAAGTTCCTCCAGAAAAAGTAACTTATGTGTATATTTTTGAGATATTTAGAGCAAATTTTAATATTAAAATACTGATTATCTTATTGATAACACTGATGAAATATGATTTATGCATGGATGAGAACATTTGTAAACCTGGCTAAATGTCTTTTATTTGACAACTTTCAATATGCAATGAGACTAAGACATATCTTTCTAGAAAAAAGGCCAGTCCTGTTTCCATTAAATCATGGAAAAATCTCAGGAGAAGAATTCACATTAACACAGCATTATCTCACTTTTTGGGGAAGTAGATGGTCAATTCCAATGTTTGTGGATCGGAAATGCAAAGCCGGCTGGCGGGAGAGCTCGCTGCGCTTCTGTCCCTGGCGGGGTGAGAGCAGCTGGTGTCTGCCGGCTCGTCCAGGAGCACTTCTGAGTCAGCTTTCAGGTGAAAGCCCCCGGCTCCGCACCCACTGCCTGGCTTTCTGGGCTGAGCGTGGAGGTGCCATGAGGACACTGTGGGTCTCTCAGAGTCTGGCCTGCCTCTGGATGATTCCAGAGCAAGTCATGGGTTCTTCTACTTTGTCTTAAGCATGTTTACCTTGTTTTTAATTTCTAGAAAATGATACATGTGTGGTCCAGCAGAGCAGAGAAAACACATTCGAAATTTGTTAGGGCAGCCCTGATCTCAGATGGTATCCGTGTGACCCCTCAAATTCCTCCTTCATACTCGCTGGACTCCACGCTGCCACGGCTGCCTCCGTCTTTTTCTCCTTCGCTACCGCCGCCTGTTCTGCTGTTGGGGCTGCTTCTCTTCCTCTTCCTCGAACTCAACCCCTTCTTCTTCCACTTCTTCTCCTTCTCTTCTGTCATCATCTTCTCCTTCTACTCCTCCTCTGACATCTTCTTCTCCTTCTCCTTCTTCTTCTCCTTCTTCTCCTCCTCCTTCTCTTTTTTATTTTTATTTCTGGCCCTCTAAGGGGTAAAAGAATAATGATTGAATCAGAATCTTCAGTTAACCAAAAGTACCTTTCCCCTGTCCCCTGAACAGTGTCACAATGATTGTTGGTTACTGCTGTCTGGCTCAAGTACCTTGAGGTTTATTAACTGGGCCTTGAATTTTTGTTATTGGACACTGTCCTTAACCAAGATAGCCAGCCCCATGGTGTACTAGGTATATCCCAACTGGCCAAACCAGCCGTCACCTCTTTTCCTACAGCAACATGGAACCTCCTTCCAATGGGTTAACTAGGCCCTGCTTTTGTTGGCTGTCATGACAATAGTCCTACAGGGGCTGTTTCCAGCTCCCATCTCAAGTGACTTCTTATTCACATTATATTAAATTAATATGCACATTATACCAATGAACATTTTATATTTCTTCAATTATAATTCCCTACCCAAATATACTGCTTTAATTGCTGGGAAACCAGTATTAAGTCCACATCTCTGCTTAACAGAGGCTTAGATTTTCCCCTCTCACCACATAGCCACACCTTTCCGCATGTCCTTACCAAGTGGAGGCTGGCGGGACAAGCCCCCTGGGACATCAGCACTCGTCATTCCCGAGAGAGAAGCCAGAGAAGCCCCGTCCTCAGACCGTGCAGGCTTTAGGGACGAGAGTGGTAGATCGCCGGCTGCTGGATGTCTTCAGAGAAAAAATAAAGAAACAGAAAATGTCTCTGTCACCGGGAATGAGAAACCAGAAGAGAGACTCCACACGAGACGTGCTGCAGCCCAGACAGAGTGGCCGGAGGCAGCCTGGCTGACGGGAGGCCGCAGCCCGCTGACCTTTCTCTCTTCCCAGCGCCCTGCTCCTTCCTATGCTGCCTCCACAACCTGAAGTACCTCCGACCCCCTTTCCACCCGGGGAGCTCTTGCTGAACCTTCAGGGACCAAGCCCGTGAGCCACCCCCTGCTTCATCCAACAAACATCTGTCGTTCGCTCGCTCTGTTCCAGTTGGTTCGGCGCAGGAGGAGCTCAGGGTGACTGACGTGTGGCTAAGAGGCTTCCTACGGCACCAAGAGCCCATGTGGGTGAGCTCTGCCCAGGGAGCGAGCACAACTTCCCTCAACGAATGAAGGGAGGAAGAAACAAAGGTGAGAAGGAACAAAAAGTAGACCAGTGGGCTCCGTCCGGTGCCACTCTGAAGCCTCAGGTGACAAACGAGTGTACCTTCAATGAGCGCAGTGAAATCCATAAGGTTAAAGAGTAAACAATAATTGACAAGTGTCCTATTTTCTTCAACAGCTGAACCCGCCCTGACGTTCTCCTGTGCTACGTGCGTTCAGCTCTCCTCTGCACACGGTTTAAACATTTTCTCACATCTTTCCACATTTCCCCACAGAACATCAGAAAGTTGGTATAGGACAAAAATCCAACTTTCCCACCACATTTGCAAAGTAGAAAGTGAACGCTTGTCAGCCCATGAGGCAGAGTTTGAGTTTGAAAAGTGAATTCTGGGCTGCCAGAAAGTGCGGGGCTGCCCTGCCCATCGGGAGACCACTGCTCTCCTCGCATTTAGGGTCTCACAGAGCATGGGGTGGATGGTCCTAGAAGGGGCTGCTCGGGGAGGACTGAGGCCCTGGTCTCTGAGGCTGCGTCCCCTTCCTATAGAACCCGTGACACCCCACCCACCACAGCCCACCGGAGTTCAGATATAACAACAGATTCAATCTGGCCTCCCAGCTCAGCAAAGTCCCTCACGATTTCCTCTTTCTTCCAGGTCCCGTGGACCCACTCCTATGCTTTCTGCTTTGTTGGAACTTACAACAAAGACAAATGCTGTCTTATTTATCTACCCCTGTAGCCCACCAGCCATCGAAAGATGCTTTTATCCAGTGGGGTGATGACCGGGGACGCACACACAGACTGCCATTCAGCCACCATCCCAGGGCCTGGCTGCCACCTGCACAGCCGACGGGGACAGTGGAGAGCCAGCTGTCCCAGGGAAGGGTTCACCTGAGAAGTCAGGCTGTGCTCCACACAGCTCGGGGACCAGCTGAGACCCTGACCTTCACAGCTCAGATGCAGGGCCTCTGGCAATGACAGGCAAGGGGACAGGTGGATCGGGGAGAGAGTCACCCTCAGCCCAGTAGCTCTGCGGAGGGTCAGGCCACAAGGACTTGGATGGATGGCCCTCGGTGACCGTGGGCTGTCCAGGATGGACTCGGCATGGGAGGTTGGACAGAGACAGAAAAGCAAAGAACCAATTGAGGCAACACCAGGAGGCTGAGAACTGAGGAGGCCCCAAAGGAGGGGTCATGGGGAATGTGACAAGGTCAGAGGTCACAGCCCAGGTGGGTCCCGGGAACAAGCCTGCACTAACGTCCCCCGGAATAGGGTCAATACTGTGTCTTCACTGTCAGACCACATCTGGCTGTCATTGCTGAGGGCCTGCCTGCCCTAGGCCATGCTCGGTGCTTGGCTCTGATGCCACAGAAATGATGGAGACACTATTGCCGCTGGCTGGGCAGACAGCCCGGTGCACAGGTAATGGGCTTCAACCTCCTGAGCAACACGTGCAACCAGGAGAGGTTCCTGGCACTGGGGACATCTGGCCAGAGCTCGCACAGCCAGGACACAGAAACGGGCTGACAAACAAAGTCAAACGAGTAGGTGGCTTAGCTCAGACTGCCTGACAGGACAGCACGGACAGGGTGGCAGAGATGACAGACACCTGCTTCTTCTGGTTCTGAGAACTCGTCCAAGATCAGGGTGCCAGCAGACTTGGTGTCGGGGGATGGCCCTCTCTCTGGCTTTCCGGAGGTGGGCTTCTGGAAGTGTGCTCCCAAGTGCAGAAGAGATAGTCTTCCTCTGCTCAGAGGGATGCTGGCCCCCTCATGGGGGCTCCCCTCCCCTTCATGACCCAGTCACCTCCCAAAGGCCCCAGCTCCTAAGGTCATCCTATTGGAAACTCGGGCTTCAGTACATGAGTTTTGAAGGGACCCCAACAGCGGTTTATCACAGTGAACGAATGGATGATACAGGTAAGTCGTGCCGCAGCAAGGAGCAAATCTTACGAGGAAGGCGGGGACAGCCCGAGGCCGGCCAGGGTCCGTGTGTCACAAACTACAGTCCGTATGTGGTTAGCTACAAGCCAGTCACAATTACCATCAAGGGGCATGTTTGACCACATCCTTGTTTTTTGGATGTCACGAGTGAGAGACGTTTACTGTTATTGTACCCAAACTCTACAGCCACGCTCATAGCAGCCTGAGACCGGGAGGTGGTGAGGTGATAAGGACTGTGGGAGGGCGAAGGGGAAGCCCCTGCTAGTAACCCCAGGGGCCCGGGGCCGGCTGGGAGGCTGCGTCTAATAGATACTGCGGTGAGTGAGTGTGTGTGCGTGTGCGCGCATGTTGGCGTGTCTATCTGCGTGTGTGCTGGTGTGTATATCTGAGTGTGTGTTGACGTGTATGTGAGTGTGTACTGGTTTCATATATGAATGTGTGCGGGTGTGCGGATATGAGTGTACATGCATATGTGAGTGTGTACTTGTGTGCATCTATGAGCATGCTGGTGTGCTGGTGTGTGTGTGTGTGTGTGTGTGTGTGTGTGCGTGCATATGCATGTGTGTGCACACACCAGGTAAAGCAAGAGAAGCTCCTCGAGTGGGCCTCCCAGGTTCCAGAGCCTTCTATGTTCGGACGTGCGTGTGTCTGAGAGCCCTGAATTGAGCTCAGATGTCTTCACGCGGGAGAAGTAACCACACAGTGGCAGTAGGATTTCTTGAGCCGAAGGGTCAATGGCTAGTGCCTCAGCTCCCCACTCCACAGCCTGGGCCAGTCAGACCCCTGGGAGAGGTTCAACAACAGCCTATGGGGGGAAAGGCTTTGAGGTTAAAAGCTCAACAAAAGAAAATCTCAGAGTTGTGCAGAGAAAGATGCCCACTCACAACGAAAGACTGAACATTGTAGGTAAGACTTCGAAGCCATGGAAAAGCATGGAGGGATGGTGACAGGACACACAGGAGTGGACAGGGGACACGGCGGGGGTCAGTAGAAGCCGCCCTGCCCCCTGCCAGCCCACACTGTCCAGCCGCCGGACCCTCTCCACATGCGGGCGGCCCTCTCGGCATATCCCTGTGGCTAAGCATCTTCACTGACCCGCTCTAATGTCCTTGCAACATGGTCACAATTTCCCCCTCAGGCATTTTGCAGACATTTTCCTGCTCACATAAATGTCAAGAGCATGTTAAGTGCTTTCTTCTCCAGAACTTTCGAGTGGCACCTGAATCGGGAATTGGTCCCGGGTACGTGTGGTTGGTGCCAGCGAGCACACACCAGACCCTTCCTGGGGCTGGCAGGACCCAGCAGCGGCAGGGCACGCGGACATGGCGCACATGCTGCAGCCCGTGTCCTTGCTTCAGGGCCCTGCTCCGCACAGCATTTCCTCGATTTTAAATACGGACTTTACCTCCCCGTATTTTAACATTTCAGAAAGAAGGACGGATCTTGCAATCAATGTGTCTATGTAAAGTGAGAGTCTTTTTTTCCAATCCTACTAAAAGCTGTTTGAAAACAATGAAATCTTAAAATTGAGGGAATATGATAATATGTGTTTGATAAATAAAGAGATATTTGGGTTCTGAGAGACACCTTTGGGAAATAATGAGGAGACTGACGAGCCCCCTCAGAATCTCCCTATCTCCACACCTTGATTCATGCTGTTTCCTCTACTGGAAAAGCCAGCACCCGACCTTCCTGCTTGGGAAAACCCTATTCATTTTCATCATTTCTGAGAAGACCTTCTTTTCCCCTGATCCTTACTAAAAAAATCCATACTCATCTGTCTGCTCAACTAGCCCATTTTCTCTGAGGTGGAGGGCTGTCCCCAGACCTAGAATATCCAGTGTCCCTTTTATTAGAGCCCTCATTATATGTGATGACAATTAACGACCCTCTTCACCCCTCTCTGAGGGCCAGGCTCTCCTCTAAGGGGTTCAGAGACATTAATTTGCCTGACCCTCTTAACACTTCCAGAAAGATCCCATTATTATGCCCATTTTACAGGGAAGAAAACCGAGACACAGAGGTTCAAGGAACTTGCCCAATGGAACACAGCTTTTAAGTAGTAGCCCGAGCTGGAAAGCAATCAGAATCCCCCTCTCTACTCCAGTCACTTCCCCTTTGTCGCTTCCAGTGGCCTGTGAGCTGTGGGGACCAAGCTCACAGTTTGGGTTTTACAGGGTTTTACCTGCTTCTAAATCCACTGTGCTCTCCTGGGCCCTGCCCTCCCTGCCTCCCCCGTCCCAGTCCAGAAGACAGATGTCGTCACAGGGAAGGATCACGCACCTTCACCAGTTTTCGGCATCATTGAGTCGCGCAAAGGGCAGGTCCTCATAAGGGGGGGGTTTGGTCCTTGGATTCTTTTGGGCTTCCTGTACTAAGCAAGGCTTGGCTGCACGGGGCTACGAACTTTCTATGAGGTGAACCCGTTTCTGTCTTTCTTTTTTTCTTTTTTTAAAAAGACTTTATTTATTTATTTATTTATTTGACACACACACACACACAGAGAGAGAGAGAGAGGGAACACAAGCAAGGGGAAAGTGAGAGGGAGAAGCAGGTCCTCTACTGAGCAGGGAGCCTGATGCAGGGCTCAACTCCAGGACCCTGGGATCACGACCTGAGCTGAAGGCAGACACTTAATGAATGAGCCACCCAGGCGCCCTGAGGTGAACCCTTTCTGAGATACTCCACATAATAGGGCCAGCGTGGCCCAAGGGCACCCAAGGGCACCCGTCGGTACCACCTCTACTCCAGGGCTGGGAGCTGGATGACCCCAGACCATGGTGAATTCCCAGATTCGGGTCCTTTGTTTATTTGATTTTTTTTTTTTTAATGTATCAGGGAACTCATTAATTTCTTCCATGAGTGTCCTTTCTGGAACCTTTAGAATAGAAATTTTCTCCAGCCACTGAGACGGAAAATGCTCTTCCAATTTTCATTCTAATTTGCTCAGTGAGATTGGCATAAGGTGGGAAGCCGTGCTCACGTGCTCACGAGCTGGCGGAGGTTCTGGAAGGCGGCGTTCTGTGTGCTCTTGGTGGAGAGATGCTGAACAAGAACAGATCACCTTTCACTCGTACAAAGAGGTTAAGTGCTAGGATTTGTGAGATGAGATAAACTATGGCGAGTATTCCGAGGGATTTTTGAAACAGACCCAGACTGGTGGGAAGTCGCTATTCCTCGTCCTTCTCCGTAGCTAGCAGGGACCCAGACACAAGCTGTGCTACATGATGACATGGTGAGGTCACACAAGTGAGAAGATGCAACTGTGCGCCAAATGTATCCTAATAATTGCAACAGACAGATCGTGTGACAGGCTCTGCTCAGACTTCCCAAACAATTCAGCCCACAGTGGTCCATTCTGGAATCCTTTTGGCTTCTGTCTTCTGGAGGCTTCTATTTTTTCATCCTAAAAGTTTCCCCTTGGGAAGGAGGGATGTCTTGGACAATCAGAGGTGGTTAACAGACATAGTAGAAGCTGCTTCCAGGTTGACAAGCAAACCGGTCAAAGATCTCGTGTAATCTCCCAGGTAATTTGGTGTCATAGCTTTAATAATTTCTGTGAATATCTTCATGCAAGGCTTCAGGGTTCCTTTCATTTTTGACAAAACACAAAATAAAATAGGACAATTTTAAGATCAATTATGCACCCAAAAATGGTCCCCTCCTCTGATTTCTGGACTTTTATTATAATTAAATAGCGTGAAGGGATTAGACAGGACAACAGTAATAGCTGATTTCTATTTTGCTCTAGAGGCAGACACTAATTGTTCGTGTCAGGTTACCTCACTGCGGCCCACTGCTAGATTCTGACGTCAGGCCAGCCAACATCCCTGAGCCCATGGTCCCCGTGTGGCATGAAGGACACGGCTGAGGGAGAGCAAGGCCACCCGTGAGGACGGAGAGGTTGCATGGGTATTAATTAGCTCTCCCATCCTACATGTATTTTAATTAACCTGACAGATTTTTCAAAAATGGAGAAGCCTTTTCACTGTTCTTTGACCAGATGAACATTTCCCCTCCTCACCCAGCAGGTCAGGGGGACTCACATGGGTCACCGTGTCTGGGCCTATCTCACGTCCCACCACGCTGTCTGCTGTGCTCTGCACCCAGCGGGCCAGGGACTGAGTTTCAGAGCACTGTGGGCCTGTCAGAACCTTCTCTCCAGGAGCCAGTTACTGGTAAATTGTTGAGCTGAGCCCAGCCTTCAAACAGGAAGCCACCCCCACCCCCACCCCAGAAACACACAGCTTTTGGGAAATCTGTTTTAAACACATGGCTTAAGAAAAGGAAGATATTCCTTTGACTTTCTGACCTTTTTTAGAACTCCCAAATTAAGATACCCTCTCCCCTGACAGAGATTCCCATGTTATCCAGAAGTCACAAGCTTCCTTGAATTCCTGAAATCTCTGACCATTGCAGAATTTGGTGACAATTAAGAGATGCTGGATTTCTGGAAACCTACTGCCTACAGCTGAGGCCGTGAATGTGTACTCGCTTGGGACTGGTCGTCCAGAAGGGAATCCAAGACTCAAGGTTCTGAAAATTCCTCCATAAGACGACCCCCTCCTCCTCATCTCTCAACCTCATCTCCCCCTGTGTTGGTCCAGACCAAGGCCCACGGTCAAGGCGTGAGGCCGCATTTGTGTGGGAGACTTGGCCAGGAAGGAAGTAGACTTGCTCAGCCGTGTGGCTAACACGGGCTGGGCGCCACACTCAGCAGTGGGCTGGGTCCTGACTGCTCTCCGGCTCTTAGACCAAGCCAAGTGGTGAGACTTTTGCTGCTTCTCTGTTTCTATCTTGAAAGTGGATCTGGGACCCTTCACTTTAACAGCAATCTATGTAGGGGTCCTGTGTCATCTCAGGTCCCTGCTCCCTTCCCCCGTGACGCATGAATGGGTACATAAGGGACCACATTCCACTCCACGTGGAAACCACAGAACAGACATCGGGGGCCCTTTCCCAAGTGGAACCTACAGCCCTACCTTATTTAGGTTCAGGGAAGCAGGGAAGTGAGATAGCATGCAAAGCCCAACCGTAATTCCTTGCCTACCCATTCTGGGAGCCCTGGAATGCACAGGAAATCCCTGGTCACATTTCCAGTAGCCATTTCCCCCCATGTCTCCCCAACGGCCGTGAGGGGCCGGTGCCTCTCTCTTCCTCATCACCCACCACCGACTGCACGAGGCCTGGCTTGTGTATTAATATCCACCATAGAGAAGATTCCAAGTCTCTTACCTTCTCTGATTTCTGTTTTAGAGATGATATAAGGAAATATAACACTCTAGATCACTCCATCTTACCCAAAGCAAGACTGTCCTAAAGGATTTAGATCCTGGGAAGCAAATGTGCAGGCTGTACTTAACTTTCAGAAACACACACAACAGATTTTGAACTCGGTCCAGATTGAGCTCAAGAACCACAGGCCCCCAAGTGTTGGCTCATATTGAAATCTCTACAAGATTGCCAGTTTGAACACAGGCCAAACGGCAACCAGATCCTAGGAAAGGGAAACATAGATTAAAATATATATGTGGCCCTCAGATTCCCTCTTCTACCTATGAGATTTTTATTCTTAAAAACACACAGGTACACTCATAGCCTCTGCCCCAACCTAGGGGTGGGCTGGGTCTAGCTTGTACAGGCTCTCAAGACCCACTTGTTAAATTCTCAGGAATTTTGTGGGCCAATTGTCGAACACAGCTGCTTTAAATATTAGGTGACATAAACTTACAATTAAATAAGTTTCATTTTTAAAAGGTAATTATTTGATTTAAAATAAAGTAACTCATTTAAATAGTTAATCTTAAATGAAACGCATTTATTTAAAAGGCATTACTTATTTATTTCAGACTTCCAAAAGAAATGTCTTTCTAATTATTTTACCACGTTTTCCAACTATCTACGGTCTTGAGGTTGTTTACGCTGATTTTATCTCTCAGCGGAAAACACTGCTGTCCTATGTCGTCACAATCTTTACCCGGAAAAAGTTGGCAAACAGATCAGGGCTTTTCCCCTTTGGAGAGCTGGTTATTGGGCATTTACTGGGCACCACTGCCCCAGGCCCGTAGCTCTACAGTATTTCAATGTGAAGCTGATCTCCGGGAAGTACTTCTTCTCCTGTTCTTCTCCGTTCCTTTTCCCCATGAAATCTGTTGCCCACATTTCTCAGCTAAATTCCTCCATTCCTGTTTGTGGGAAGTGAGAGTCTCATCTCTTCTCCCCCCTCCCTTTAAGTAGATGCAGCCACGTACAGACTTATCGCATGTAATGGACTTCGTCTCCATACTGCAACTATTAATCCCGGGCAGAGGTCGTGTGTTTCTTGGCAAGGCTCACGTTCCCATGTATAAATCATGATAAAGTAGGTTAGCTCTGGAGGGTGGACTGCTGTTTTCAATTTGGCTGGGCTAGAAATGCAGTCATTTTAAACAAGGGCTCTTTTTTAAAAACCGAAGTCCAGTTGTACGGAGGGGGCTAAAGTAGCCTGGCCGCATTCACAGACTTCGCAGCCCGTGCACACCAGCCCGGGAAGATGCACAGGCGGTGCTGGTGACGGTCGTCCCTGCAGGCAGGTCTGGCTGTGCTCCGCCTTACAGCAGAGTATGAGGGGCCTTGCGATCCCTGTGTTGAACCAGAGAGCGTGAGCTCCCCCATCCCGCGCCAGCCTCTCCCGGACTTGGAGGCACGTCCACTGGCTTTGCGATAAAGCTTCCCGGTATCTCTGGTTCATATTTAAAAGAAGTAACAGGAGCTGAGGAACAGGTATAATCCTCTAGCTTGGAGGATTTTTCACTCAATGTCCCCCAGCCACGCGCCCCAGCATCAGGCAAACTTGGTGCCCTGGTCCCCCACAGGCCTCCTGCCCCCACCTCGGCCGCCCCCTGACTCTCCCACCAGTGCTGCCCCAGCCCTCCTCCTCCTCTCACTCCTTAGGGTCAGTCACAACTCACTTCTCTGTGTCTCCTTCCTGACAGCTTAGGGCTCCCAAAATGAAAAAAAAAAAAAAAAAAAGACAAAACCTAGAAATAAAAAAAGCCAGATCAGGCTTGTCTTCCTACTCCCCCGGGGGGCAGGGGGCAGACGGAGCAGGGATGATCCTGTCCACAGAACTTTCAGCCTGGTCTGATCAGACGCTGCTGTTCCCTGTCAACATTCCCTAGTTTATGTAACTTTATCTCCTCATCTCGGTTTTTCTTCATTTATTACTTTTAAATGAATATTTATTGAGGATTTATTGTATGCCAGGAAGAAGGAAACACATGCACAGAGCAGTGTCGAGGGGCCTCTAGGAGGTCTGACTTGAGTGGAGGGGGTCCTTTGGGAAATGGCTAAAGATAAGGATGAGCGAGGGGGGTAGGTTATCAGGGTATCTTGCTAATAAGGTTAGGGTTACTCTCCAGGCAAAGGGAGCATCTATGTGATTTTAATTCGGGATATATATGTCCGTGCACACACACACACACACACACACACATGCATAGTTAAGATGAGCAGAAATCACAGCTCCAGCCCCACCGTTGTCACACGGCCACTGTCTGTTTGTGCAACTGCGAGGGAAGACGGTGGCTCTAAGTCCCTCTTGCACGGTGTCTCCAGCTCAGGATTTCATTTTACTCAAAGAGCCGACTCAGATTTTCTTTGTCCATGTTTGGTTCCGGGTTTAGCTAAACAAAGCTCGTGAACATGTGTCTTCTTACCAAGTTCACGTGCTAGCGTCGCCCATCGACCTGTGTGTTTGTATGCCGTCCTCACAGGCAGGCGGCAGGACCTTGCCTCAGAACTGGGAAAACCGCTGAGTTCCGGCTGTGACACACAGGAGCCTTTCTTTGTAACGGCCGCCCATTCACAGCATGCCGGCTCAGGTCACCTCCTTTGGCCAGAGACGGTGAGCAGAAGTTACGCGTGCCTCCCCCATGCTCAAATGACTGAGCCCCTCAGGTGCCCCTTAAATTTGTCTTTATATCAATGCTGAGAACTCTAATAATTTCCCCCCCAAATGTCAAGATTTGCGTACTTTTCTTTCTTTCATTACCATTTCTTTTATCTCATATATTTGTTTTTATCAAATTATTACTTTGTAAAAAAGTTATTTATTTGAGAAAGAGAGTGCATGAGTGAGGGGAGGGGTAGCGGGAGAGAGGACATCTCAAGCAGACTCCCCACCAGGCACAGATCTTGACCGGGGCTCAATCTCACGACGGGGCTTGATCTGAGCCAAAACTAAGAGTCAGACACTTAACAGACTGAGCCACCCAGGAGCCCGCAAATTATTTTATTTTCTTTTATTGGAGCACAACCTTGAGAATCTTTGAGAAAGAGTAGTACACATTTTGAGTGCTTACAAGAGTAAAAATGCATTTACTTTGTCTTTGGTTATGAATAATAACTATCTTAATTATTTAATTAAGACAGACACAGAGAGGTGATTGGGTGGCTCAGTCAAACATCTGCCTTCAACTCAGATCATGATCCCAGGGTCCTGGGATCAAGGCCTGCCATGGGCTCCTCGCTCAGCGGGGGTCTGCTTCTCCCTCTGTCTCTTCCCCCGTTCTTGCTCATTCTCTCTCTCTGTCTATTGCAAAAATAAATAAGTAAAATCTTAAGAAAAATAGACATAGAAACCTTAATTCAGAATCATTTTCTTTTCAAAGACACTGCTCCACTGATTCCCCATGTCCCATGTTGCAAGCTGGAATTCTAATGCTGGTCTCATTTAACTTTGTGCTTTGTTTTGTTTGATAACGTTTCTCTGTTTTCTTTCTAAGAGGCTTTAATATTTTCATTTTTTCCTGGCATATCTGTTGGGGTTCTGTCAGGAAGCCAGATTCTCTTCTAAGTTTCCCAAGTAGGAAGGGATGGGATGCAGCTCTCCTTCAAGGCTCTCAAGCCACTGAGCAGGTGGGAACACACAGACTGCCATGGGCATTGGGCCCTCAGGACAGACAGCAATCACGGGAGCTGCTACCCCAGGACCTGGGCTCCCCGGAGCACTGATGCGAGTGTTCCGGAAGCCCCCTGTGTGCTAGGAGGGCTAGCAGGAGATCCAGGAGACATGCATCTCATCATGGCTACTTAGGACATGGTGGGGTCGGAGACGCTCATCAGTTTCTGAAATTTGCTTGTAATGTTGGCTCATTGTCTGCACTCTTCTTTTTTTTTTTTTTTAAAGATTTTATTTATTTATTTGACAGAGATCACAAGCAGGCAGAGAGGCAGGCAGAGAGAGAGAGAGGGAAGCAGACTCCCTGCTGAGCAGAGAACCCGATGTGGGGCTTGATCCCAGGACCCTGAGATCATGACCTGAGCTGAAGGCAGTGGCTTAACCCACTGAGCCACCCAGGCGCCCCTGTCTGCACTCTTCTTTCCTGGTAGACAGATGCTGGGCTTCTGGGTCTGGACACATAGCTGGTAGTGGTTTTTTTTTTTTTTTTTTTCTTCTATTCTCTAGTTCTTCCTCATGCTGCAATGCAACATGGAAGAATCCTTCTACCCACGAATTTTACCTCCAGCTCTGTGTATTCTATTATTCGGCCAAACTGTTGAGGGTTTTTGTTGGTTTGTTTTTGTTGCTGGGTTGCATCTTCATTCCTAAAAATCCAACTTTTCTTTTAAATTAACATTTTTTTTAAGATTTTATTTATTTTAGAGAGAGAGAGAGAGCATGAGTGGGGAGAGGAGCCGAGGGAGAGAGAGAGAGAGAAACTCAAGCAGACTCTGTGCTGACCATGGAGCCCAACCTGGAGCTCAATCTCATGACCCTGAGATCATGACCTGACCTAAAATCAAGAGTTGGAGCTTGACCGATGAGCCATCCAGGCATGCCTGAATTAACATGCTTTAAATTTTTGTGGATGCATATCCTGTGTGAGGACCCTCAGAAGACAACCTTCAAATCTCTGTTTTCTGTTAATTTTATTTTCTTGGGATTTTTCAGAGTGCTAGGTTAGAACCTCTGTTTAAAACTTGGAATTCAGTTTCTCTTGTGTTTGAAATTCGGTTTATTCCTACAGATGGTGGTCCAAACTGACCAATACCAGAGGCTGGGATGTGATGGGATGTGATGACTCAGTCCCAATGAAAATACTTGTTCCTCAGGTAGCCAATGTAGATTTTGACTACAGCATCCCTGATTCCTGTGCTTATGCAAAAAAAAAAAGAAAGAAAGAAAGAAAGAATCGTGCCTCCATTTAGGATGTTCAGGTAGTTTTCTTTGTGGGGATGAGGCCTTCCTACTCTTCTTGACTGGTGACAGTCACCTGGAGCAGCACAGCTGTTCCTCAACCCCAGACTCCTCTGGAGGAGTCCAAGAGCAGGCTGGTGTGAGTGTTGTCCTGACTCCTCTGGGCAAACTCGGGAGGAGGTGACTGAGAGACTGGGGACTTAATGTAGATGTTAACCACAGCCCTGAATTTAATTGCTTAGCAAAGAGACACAGCCCAGGCCTCCTCCCTCCCTCTGCTGTCCCTGACCAGTGGAGTGATTCCTGAATTCTCCAGGGAAAGCGCATTTGTTAGGTGGCCCTACATTTACCCCTGCGAGGCTGCAGTTTCCATTTTTCTGGTGGATTCTGATGTCTATCAATCTTCTGCCTTATATTTTACAGAATTTTTTCAACACTTTTGTCTGCTGGTGATACTCTGTATAGCTTCCCCACATTGTTTAAATTTAAGTCATTTTTTTTTCTTACATCCTAACACAAGAAGTGTGGTGGGAGAGGGGGTAAGGATATATTCAGAAAAGCAGAATTAACCAGAAGAACTCCTCCTCTTTCTTTCATGCTTCTAATGAACTAACATTCTATGTAAAGCATCATATTTTTATATTGCAATTTTAGTGATTGGTAACGTTCAGGGCTGGCCTTCTTCCAAATCGGGAGTGCCTTATATTTTCAACACCCGTTAAAACAATGGAAGCAAAGATAATGGGATAGAGACTCCATCAAGTAAGCAGGGTTGGGCGCTTTCAGAAATAAGGACTAAAGTTAAATCACTCGGTCAATACGTTTTGCTCTGCGTTTTCTAAAGGTAAGATGTAATTTGGGTTGCTTGGTTTAAATCTGAATGTATGCAATTGGAAAATGTTAACAATATCACACTGTAAAACTTTATTTTGATTTAAATCTATATATGTGGGTTCTTTAACCTACCAAAGGTTGGTTATTTCCTTGACAATAACACCTTGGCTCAAGTGATTAGATGTCAATGCTAATCTGGTCAAGGTTATTCCAAATGTGTTAACCTTTTCTATGACTATATTCAAAACCAAACAAGGGCAACCATCTGGCCACTACCTACAAATTAATTTAGAAAAGCTTCTGAGAGCCTATGGTATGTTCGGCTCTTTGCCAGTCATTTCTAAGATCGTTCCTTTTTTTTTTTTTTTTAAGGTTTTATTTATTTATTTGACAATGAGAGAGAAAGAGAGAGCACAAGCAGGGGTAGCAGCAGGAAGAGGGAGAGAGGGAAGAAGATTCCCCACTGAGGAGAAAGCCTGATCCAGGCCTCAATCCCAGGACCCTTGGGATCATAACTGAGCCAAAGGCAGACTCAACTGACTGGGCCACCGGGTGTCCTGACTTTCAAGTTCTATAGCACTAAACAAACCTGACATGCTGATGAGACAAATATACTTGTGCCCATTTTACTGACAAGGTAAGTGAGGTTTAACTGGTAGCAGAGTTATGATATGCATTGACACCCAGTTATTTGTTCCTTAAGACTAAATTCAGAAAATGGTTTGTGTGAGGAAATAAGACACTTTAGACATTTAGTTAAAAGATGTTGATTTTTTATGACTAATAATGATCACTACTGCCCTTCTCTCAATAATTCTGCCTCCTCCAGGATCCAAAGGAAGTCAAGTTGATTACAAATGATGAGCTATACTTCTCAGTTGGATTATACTAACCACTTCACATCAGCTGTCCCTGATTGGTGGGTAAGAAGCCACCTAGGGAAAACTGTAATTAGCCACAAAGATCGGACTCAATTGGAGCAGAAGTACTACTTAGAATTTACCTGTGCCTATTTCATTATTGCTAAGCTGTTGTTTGCTGACATTGACCTGCAGCAAATAGAGGTGAGTTCTTGGAGAGTGCTACTCTACCAACACCATTCCTGTTGCTTTCATTAAAAAACAAGACACAATTTCCTAGTGGTGAAACAGTCATCGTGGGAGAAAAGTACAAATTCACAGGCACAAGCATTTGTTGTGAGTGCCACCAGGATCTTGACTTGTGCTCGGTCCGTCATGAGAGTATCAGCCAAAGGCTGCAGCAGAATCCCACCACAAAGGCATCAGGAAAACTGGAAGCCTTTGGCTTTGCCATCACTCCCCAGCATGGATGCCAGGGCCAACATTGAACCAAAAGGATAAAAGTCCAATTTTATTACCAAATGGAAAACAAAACAAAAGAAGGAGGACAGAAATAAAGCCAAAATATATTAGTGATGATTACAACTGTGACCCACTCTAATTTTTCTATTATAAGATTTGCAGACGAGTAAACGCAAATTATGCATTGTTTGGCTTTGCTTATACACACACATCAAAATAAATAATACAGACACGTTTAGAGTCAGACAGTCAAAGGCTAACAGAGGAGGAGTAGATGTGGCAATCTTCACAGCAGAGAACATAGAGTTCAAGGCAGAAGTATTTAAATAGGACAAAGACCTATATATTTGATATTGATGAAAATTAAAATAGCCTGAGAAGGAAGAGCAGTCCTTATAAGTAGTGGCCAACATGAATCAAACTACATCAAAGAAAATTAATTATTAATAAAAAATGAATTTGACAACACAGCCATAGAGGGATGCTTGAATCTACTTTCTTTGCATTGGAAAATCAAACAGACAAAAATAAAAAGTGTGTCTATAGAGGGTTTAATTGACAAAGTTAATAAATTCAGACACAAATACTTGCACATGAATGCATGTCACATGGAGTTAGTGCTTCATAACTACCCTCTGTGTGTTTGCATGAGTGTGTATAAGCTCATACAAAACCACACACACATCTTTGCCCTATAAAGACTACTTTCTTCAACTGTCTATTAAATATTTAAGATTATCCACAGTACAGGCCACACACAAAGTCATAGAAGAAAATTTAAATTAGCCTTAATAGAAATAGACATTTCAGGAGTTGGAGTGCATGGATGGCTCTATTCGTTAAGCATCCGACACTTGATTTCAGCTCAGGTCATGATCTCAGGGTCCTGGGATTGAGCCCCACCCAAGTCAGGCTCTGTGCTCAGCACAAGTCTGCTTCTCTCTTCCTCTGAACCTGCCCTTGAAAAGTAAAAAAAAAAAAAAAATTTCAAAAATGTATGCGGAAATCCAAAGTGTTCATTTTAAAAAATAAAGAACAAGTAGGAATAATTGCCTTCTCAGAAATTAAGCTTATTGTGATGCTTTTTCAATTAAGAGAGTGGGTAGTGGCAAAGCAATACTGAAACAGACTGATAGAATGAAATTATAAGATCTGAAACTAACCTGTACATACATGGCAATTAATATACAACAAAGATTTAACTGCAAAACAATGAGGAAAAGATGAACTTTCAAAAACAATGCTGGGTAAATTGGGTGTCCTTACTGGAAAAATAGAATTGGGTCACTAGCTCACCCTATAACCCAAATTCAATTCAAAAGTGGTTATAGATTTAAATGTGAAAGGCCAATGAACACAGGTTAGAAGAATTTGTAAAAACATATCTTTATGACTTCTGAGCAGAAGAAGATTTCTTAAACTGGACACTAAAAGCATCCCCAAAGGATCTGACTGAGACATTTGAATACCCTCGAGATGAGAACGCTTTTTAATCAACAGACACCATCAAATGTAGGAAAGGACAAACCACAAAATGAGAGAAAGTATTTGCAATCCATATACCAGCAAAAGGCTCAAACCTGGAAAATAAGAAGAATCTCTACAAAACCACACAAGGACAGACAACCCAAGTAGAATGGGCAGAAGACATGAACAGGTACTTTACAAAGGAGAGGATCGGAACAAGCAATAAACACACAGACATGTGTTCAACTTTATTAGTCATCGGGGAGATGCAAATGAAAACCACATGACATACTGTCACACCCACCTGAAAAGCCAAAATGAAAAAGACAACCTATACCAGGAAACATTGAGAATAGAAATCCTTACATTCTGCTGGTGGCTGCGTGATTTGTTTAACACGCTCAAAAACACTTAGTATTCTCTATCAAAATTAAACACCTGCACACACCCTGAGACACAGCATGGAAAGTCTCAGGTGTGTACTCAGGAGATCATGGGTACACATGGGTCCTGGAAGACACACATGGAAGCCTACAGCAGCATTGTTCATAAGAGTCTCGGACTGCAAACAATGCATATTTTCAAATCAAATTTCACATAATAATTCAATAGAATATTACATAACAATGAACATTACCGAATTGAAATTGCACATAAATATAGATGCATTTTATTTTTTAAGATTTTTTTAAAGGATTTTGCTTATTTATTTGACAGAGAGCAAGAAAGTGAGAGAGGAAACACAAGCAGGGGGAGTGGGAGAGGGAGAAGCAGGTTTCCCGGTGTGGGGCTCAATAGCAGGACCCTGGGATCATGGCCTGAGTCAAAGGAAGATGCTTAACTGACTGAGCCACCCAGGTGCCCCTAGATACATTTTAAAAAGCAAAACATTGAAAAACATTGAAAAAAAAAGGAAAAAAAATCTAGATACAAATCTAGATACATCAAAGTTCTTGTATATAAAGTCCATTTATATGTAAGTCCATTTATATAAAGTTCAAAAATGTGCAGAATTTCACTAGAGTGTTTTAGAATGCATGCTTATGTAAAAATAATAGATAAAGACAGAGCTGTGATTGCCCTGAAAGTCAGGATGGTGGTTCCCTGTCGGGAGCAGACCATAAGGACCAGGGCAAGCCCTGCCTGGCCTCTCCAATTGCCAATGTTCCATTTTCTGACCTGAGTGGTGGTTACAAGGATATTCATTTTATAATACTTTCTTAAGTTCTACATTTTTGTTTTATGTGCTTTTAAATATATGTGTTATATTTGATAATAAAAGTGCCTTAAGAATGAGAATTCCTAGAAAAGAACAAATTTATCACAATGAGAATAACGAGCCAGCTCTTGCTCTTCCATTTATGAACGTATGTCAGAATCTGCGATCGTGAAACCAGGGCCCCAAGAACAGATGCACATGTCCTGTCCACGGGACACAACCGGTCACTGTGACGGAGCCCTAAGATGCATGAGCACTGAAGATGTGAAAAGGAGTCTTTTCACATCATGAGAGATGGGCTCATTTTTTAATAAATGCGCCAGCACAGCTGTCTGCCGAAGTGGCATATATATTGAACTAAACTCTCCTCTCACATCACATACTAAAACAAACATTAGATGAAATAGTAAGTTAAATATAAAAAATTAAAAAATATATGATATGATTTGACCTCTGGGTATACGGAGGCATTCTAATTTAAAAAGTAAAGGGGGAAAAAACAATATAGTAAGAACATCCATAAAATAACCATTTATTATTTTAAGACTTTTGATGTTAAAAGCTTCCAAGGCAAAAAATTAAAAACCTTGTGTCAGGGGCACCTGGATGGCTCAGTCGGTTAAGCATCTGCCTTCGGCCGGGGTCATGCTCTTCAGGTCCTGGGACAAAGCCCCACGTAGGGAATCCCGGCTCGGCAGGAAGTCTGCTTCTTCCTCTCCCTCTGCCTCTTCCCCTGTTCATGCTCTCTCTCTGTATCTCTCTGTCGCAAATGAATAGATAACATCTTAAAATTTTTTAAAAAGGCATGTGTCAAAGGAGGAAAACTGTCTCAAACCACTATCAGGCATGAGGATTACATCCTTAATACAGAAAAGTGCACGTGATAATAATAAAAAAAAAAAGTACGAAGACTCATGGATGCAGCCAGAGCGTTTACAAGATATAAATACAGACAGACAGCGACTATTAACAAGTTTGAACTTGTGGGTAATCGAATAGTTAAGGTAAGAACAAGAAGGTGCGATTTGTCACCTAGCGAATCAACAGGAATTTAAAAATGCTTATTTTTAAGTATTGGGAGGGGGGCCGTTGGGGAGAAGCTTCATGGTGCCCATGGCATGTCCATTGGGGAAAGCGATTGGCCAATGAGTATCAAGAACCAGAAATCCATTTCTCTTCTCCCCCCAACTAATTCTCCTCCTGGAAGTCTATTCCAAGGAAATAATAGGAAATGTGGACAAAGATGAATGCATAAACATGTCGCTCCTTGTGTTATTTGTGATAGCAATATTGGAATAGCCTCAGGGCTGGCAGGGAGGGAGTAAACTCTGTTTCACCCCCTCATGGCCCACACACAACCCCCCGGATCCCATTTATAAAGAGATTCTAACATCGTGGGAAGCTCTGGTTAAGAGGAACAAGGACAGCTCCAGGTTGTGGTGAGCTGAAAAATACACAGCTGGTGGGGCTCCTTCCAGAGAGAGAATGGAAATCTGCAGTAGGGAAAGGGGACCCACAAAGATCGAGGGGCATGGGAATAAGTTACGTTTGGTTCATCCAAGCCCATCATCTCTGAGTGTTAAATTATGAAGCTTTTTAAAAAATTTTTATTTTTTTAATTTCTTTTCAGCATTCCAGAATTCATTGTGTATGCACCACACCCAGTGCTCTGTGCAGTACGTGCCCTCCTTAATACCCACCACCAGGCTCCCCCAGCCTCCCATCTGCCCCCTCCCAAACCCTCAGTTAGTTCCTCAGAGTCCACAGTCTCTCATGGTTCGTCTCCCCCTCCGATTTCCCCCAACTCCCTTCTTTTAAAAACAGCACAAGAATATGTGCACAATAAAGGGACGAAATAAAGGTGAAAAATTTTAACTTTGGTTTTAGGGGTCAGGGTCGATATATACTGTCTTTAGGATCCGGCATTTCTAAAACAGCCAAACGCGTTGCAAGTGAGGATGGAGAAGGAAATGGGAAATTCTGGGCAGAGGAGAGGATGAGCCAAGACACAGAGAGTGGGCTTGCTGGGGAAGTCTGTGGCCCAGGCCGCTGGGGAGTCTGCGGCAGGAAGCCCAGGTCTTGCGGGGAAGTGGGGCCGGCAGAGGCAGCGGGAGCCTCGCCAACCCACAGGAAACACACATTAAGGATCTCTAAAACCTGGAAACAGCCTGTTTCCCCCATCCACTTGCTCTGTGGCTTTCCTTCCATCACTAAAGATCTGGGGCTGTTTTCAAGGAAAAACTTAGGGGCATCTGTATAGCTCAGTCTGTTAAGCCTCTGACTCCTGATCTCGGCTCAGGTCATGATCTCAGGGTGGTGAGATCCAGCCCCTCATGGGGCTCATGCTGGGTGTGAAACCTGCTTAAGTTGGTCTCTCTCCCTCTCCCTCCAGTCCCCCTTCCACCCCCAGCCCCTCTCTTAAAAAAGAAAAAGAAAAAGTTAAGTAAAAACTCCGTGGAGTGTTGGCACAATATGGCTATCAGTAGCACCTTATTCAGTAGGAGTTTGTCAGAATTTCCAGCTCCAAGTCTTCCTTGAGTGTAGGGATGTTTTCTGGCCAGAAAACTCAAAAGGACCGAGTGGTCCCCTGGGAAAGGATTTTTGAAGGTGTCAAGAGAGGAAAAATTTCAGATCTCATAGGATCAGCCAGTGAGATGTGGGTGGGGAAGAGGTCCGGAGCAGAAGGGACGCAGAACACGGCGGGGCCGGGGCAGGGGGCCAGGGAGGGGGGACCCTCCTGATAGCAGGACCAACGTTCCACCAGGGCCGGGAGTTTCTGGGGGAGCCTGTGATCTCCCCCTTCTCTCCAGGTGCTCGGGTCCTAATCCTGCCCCTGCAGAAAGGCTCTCCCGGAGGAGGAGGAAGGGGATGAAAGCGTACAGCACATCAAACAGCCGAACGAGGAGAGGAGGCCAGGCGACATGCATATTCCAATTTACTATGTGACCGAGTTACTAATTTAGAGATCAGATTATGTAAAGATTTGCGCCGGCCAACTTAGGCGTGGAGCAAAGGTGTGGGGAGAACCGGGAGCTTTCCTAGCAAAGTCCCTCTCGCTAGGAAAGCCGTGGAGGCCTCCCTGTTCTTATCCGGAGCACTAAGGGGCCAGGCGGGTTTCTGTCAGGTTCTCTCCATTCTAAAACTTTAAAAATCATCAAAGATTTTTGGCGAGTGCCCATCCCCCTTTCCCTTCAGGGCCCACTTGTGGGTACATCAGATGCCCACAGGAGACTTTAGGAAAATGGGGAGAGGATGAGAGGAGCTACCATTTCCAGGGAAATAAATCTTTCTCCTCACCACTTACCCCAAAGAAATCTAATTATTTTTACTCCATTATAACCTTTACTATTCAAAAGATAAAATAGGAAAAAAATTAATTTTATTAGCCAAATTTACCAGATTAATATGACTGAGATCTCCCCATAAAGTGTTAGCATTAAATATTAAAATATATTAATAAAATACTAGATTATTAAAGCCTAATATTTAATATAACGCATTAATTGGGGGAATTGTGTCAGTTTAAACATAAAAGAGAAAAGTGAAGGCAACAGTGACCTTTGCAAAGCAGGATGACCCCTGGGGCCACAGGCTTGAGACTCCACTCAGTGGAAATCAAAGCACGGTCTTGGCCCGAGGCCCCCCAGGCCTGCGGACGGCCCTGCAGGGGTTATTGCAAGAGCTGGGGGAAGTTGGCAAGGGATGGTGAGGCCCCAGGGACTTGCACTACCATTCTGAACCCTCACCACCCCGGCCTGAGGGGAGTGGAGGGGAAGGGAGGGGCACCAAGGCCAGAGAGCTGAGAGCTTTGGCTATGGAGGAAGGACCTCAGGAAAGGCGGGCAGGGTGCAGTCCCTGCCTAACGCACAGCCACTCCGCAAGATACAAGAGAATCAATGCCTTGACCTCCCTCCCCTCCTCTCCACTCTCCTCCTCTCCCCTCTGCGCTCCTCTGCTGGCCCCTCCCTTTAGCCACACCAGTGAAAGCTGAGGGCAAGGGAGGGAACCCGGGAGATGCAGACTCAGGGTGCCAGGCTCCAGAGCACCGTCTGTGGGCAGCGGGGACTGCGAGGAGAGCAAAGGGAGCCAACCTGCCCTGGCCATCCCCACCTTTCCTGCGGCGTACCCTAGTCCTGCTCACCTATTGATAAAGAGTCAACCACCTTTGACTTCGCCAGTGCTACCTCATGACCTCTGTCGGACTTAATGGGCAGCCAGAGGGAGGGCAACGTCTTCATAAACGTCCAGAAAACAGGACCAGCCTCCAGTGGGTCCACCCCAGGGCTGCTGCTGCTGGCTTCCCCAACAGTCGCAAGCCTGCCTTAGCCACTGCACTGACCTCTGGCCACCCTGTGGTCCCACAGAAGCCAGGTGATGGCTCAGTGCTCTGCAGCGGGAGAAGGGGGAAGATGCATCCCGGCCCTGGCCCCGCCACCAATGCCCCATGGCTTTGGGCAAAGCCCTTCCTCCTGGTCTGGGACCTCGTCTCTAAAGTAGAGGCCAGGCCAGTGACATATGAGGCCGCTTCTCCCATCTGTCCTTCTTCACATGGTGTGTGCCCTGAAGGTTAGGCATGCACATAGACACACACGTGCAGGAGCGCATGTGCACCTATCTTCTCTGTGGGCAGGCGCCAGGTGCCTTCCCGTCGGGGTAATCTTGTCCCCCACCCCCACCCCCACCCCGGGGGCATTGGGCCATGTTTAGAGACATCTTTCACTGTCCTGACTCTGGGTGATGCTACGGGTATCTATCAGATAGAGACCAGAGATGTTACTAATAATACCACAATGCACAGGGCAGTTCCCACCACAGAATAAGTCAACCCCCAGATGTCCATATTTGCAAGGCTGGGGCTCCCAGATTCTCCATGGAAATGTTTTGGAGTTAGGTTTCCCTCAAAAGGAGGGTGATAGGATTTTAAAATTAAAGATTAGAATTCATGGTTTAGCAAGTGTATGAGTTGGCTAGGGCTTCATAACAAAGCACTGCAGGCTGGGGACTTCAGCAACAAACAGTCATTTTTTTTCCATTCTGGAGGCTAGAAATCTGAGCTCTAGATATCAGCGGGGCTGGTTTCTCCTGATTCCTCTCTCATTGGCCTGAAGATGGCTGCCTTCTATGTGTCTGTCCTCATCTCCTCTTCCTACAAGGATACCTGTCAAGTTGGACTAGGACCCACTCTAAAGACCTTTTTTGGCTTCATTACTTCTTTAAAAGTCTAATCGCTAAACACAGTCACGTTCAGAGATGCGACTGGGGCTCAGGGGATCCAGCATCTACATTTTGGGGGGCACAATGCAGTCCATAACAGCAGGTGACGTTGGCAGAACCAATAAGATGGGTTGAAACTCACCAGGGGACATGACTGCAAGGACAGCTTAGGAAACACCCGTGATGGGAACAAACATGGACCCACAGCTACCGTGCCCAGACAAGTGTGGGGCAGAGGGAGCCCCATAAACGCTTGACCTCAAGGGAATGACACACCCCAACATTTCTCCACCCTGAGAAACTCTGTGCTTAAGATGCCCTCCCTATTTTTCTATAGCATGCGCACCTTTCCTCATGAGATCCCATGAGATGAAAAACACACACATGTAGTTTCACGAAAGGCTCATCTGGACAATCACTCCCTAACCCCTCAAGTCTTCTGGAAACACAGTTAATTTATGGCATTGTTTCTCACCAGAAACATGCCCATAGCAGATTCCATCACTGGCTCTGTGCAGTTGAGGGGCAAACTGAATTTATTCAACTCTACCAAATGAAAGACTTTAGAATTAAGAAAAGAAATAACCTGTGAATTCAAAATGTCTTAAATATAAAAATTTGCCGTGATTTTTAAAAAATATATTTTAAGAGATGCATTCAAACAAAATGTTTTGTTCTTTTAAGATATATTAAAATGTAGAGTGATTGCACCAATATCTGGGACGACATCCGAAGTACTGTTATGGTGTTAACAACAAAACAAAGAGTCACACACCACCGAGGCTGTGTCACTCACAAACATTGTGTTCTAGCCTAAATATCACAGTTCGTTTTTAACACATTTGCCCTTGGTACACAAAACCAATAATATATGTCTTAATGCTGCCAGCCCAGTGTTTATGGCAGATGTAAAAAAAAATTGTATTTAAATTAGAAATACTAAAATTAATATTTATTGACTCCGTGTTTCATTATCATTAGAAATTAGTTTGTTCTTGGTTAAACAGTTTATAGCAAGATATAAATACGTTCCATTGACCTATTAACTGGCCCAATATATTATGGAGTTATTGACGGCCGCAGTAAAATTTACTAACAGCTATTAAACCTTGTAACATACTTGATATGCCTCTGTCCCTGTAATTCCCAGGAATTAGGGGTGTGTGTGTGTGTGTTTTTTCTTTTTTAGGATAATCTTCTGCTGATATTAAATTCTCCAAGATTTTAATATGTTGTCTAAGTTTATGGCTCATAAAATAAACCTAGAGCTTACAAAAATTTACATGATAATATTATTTTTTTTAAAAAGGGCATGTAAATTTTAGTACAGTAAGAATGATGATATAAACCCCTGGAACACATAAATAAAAGTTCCCCAAACTGTATTAAAGAAATATTTAGGGTCTTATTTCAACACACAAAGCCGACAGACTGGCAGGGAAGGCCAGTGCGCGTGGAGGGCCACTGACCATGACTGAAGCCTGGTTGGGCTCAGACAATCCACACCCGTGACCAAAACCGGCATCCAGGTGGGGCGTCCCTCTGTGCACCGGGGTCCAGCATGCGCCATCAGATGCTTTCCTGTACGGCCCAGGGCTGTCCAGCAGACTGTTCTTCCCATCCGAACCTGGCTGGAGCAAGGTGGGCTCAGGGAGCTCCCCCAAGGGTCTCCTCCAGATGCCACCTTCCGGCAGGCTGCATTGGGCTGCTGGACAACCGCATCTGTTCCGAACCAGACCGTCAGCTTTCTCGGCCTCTGTCTACCCTGTCTCTGGGTAGCCGCAGGCAGAGACATCTTCCCAGGCAGCAGAACCTCACCAGGTCCACTTCTTGTTCCTGCCCCTGCAAAGCCACACCCAAGTTCCCTCTGGTTCTGCTCTTCCATCCTCAGGAGGATGTTACAGTCCCAGGACGGCCGTAACCAAGCCTCACACACAGACGGTTTAGAACAGTGGAAATGTATTCTCTCGCGCTCTGGAGGCCAGGGCTCTGAAACCCAAAGGTCGGCACGGCCTTGCCTCCTCCAAGGGTTCTAGGGTCAGAATCCTCCCTCGTGTCGTCCAGCCTGGCTTTCTCGGCGGTGGCTGGGTCACTCCAATGTCTGCAGCCTCCTGCAGGTCACCTCTTCTTCTGTCCAGGTTCAGTCTCCCCCTGCCTTTCTCTCCCACTTCTTCCTGGATTTAACGCCCACCCAGATAATTTGGGATGATTATCGTGGTTAATTTTCTGTGTCAACTTTGCTTGGCCACCATCCCCAGATACTTATCAAATATAAGTCTAGATCACTGCAAAGTGATATTCTGGGTGAGATTAACCTTTAAATTAGTAGACTTTGAATGAAGCAGGATACCCTCCACACTGTGGGTGGGCCTCACCCAATCAGTTGAAAAAAGACTGAGGTCCCTGGAGGGGCGGGGATCTCCACCAGCAAACGGCCTTCAGACTCGAGCCGCACCCTCAGCTCCTCTCTGGGTCTCCAGCATGCAGTTTGCCATACTGATTTTGGATTTGCCAGCCCCCACGATTGTGTGAGCCAAGATTTATTTTAAGTAAGGGTGGCCTTAAAGGGAGCTCCGCCAAGGGTCTCCTCCAGATGCCACCTTCTGGCAGGCTGCATTGGGCTGCTGGACAACCATAAAATAAATCTCTCTTCTTAGGTATACCTAGACACCCTATGGGTTCTGTTTTTCTGGGCAACTCTGATAAATACAATAATCTTATTTATCTCAAGATCCTGAACTTATTTACACCTGCAAAGATCCCTTTTTCAAATAAGAATTCATTTGCAGGTCCGAAGGACGTGGATACATGCTGTCAGGGGCCATCATTCAATCCATCACAAAATGAAATGCACAAACGTAGTAGGGAGTGAGGCTAGGGAGAATCCCATGAACCTCCCGTGTCATCCAGGAAAGATGTTTCTATGTGTCTTACTGGATATCTGTGTCATCCGGGAACATCGGGACTGGTGAATGTGTCACAGCTGAACAGAGGACCAATACCCATGGTGTGCCATCATGACTTATGTAGTGATTCTGGGAGAATCAGGCCAGAGGGAGCCAACCGCACACTAGCCAGCCAGCATCCAGGCAAAAGCCTGATCCTCGCTTCTAGAAGGGCTTTGCTTTCCGGAGGGTTCAACGGTAACGGCCTCTGCTAGGGGTGCGTTCAGTCCGACAGGGATGAATCCAAACCACAGGACAGCACCGTGATTCGGTCAAGCTGAGCCAGCTAGTTGCTGCCCGGATCATGCTTCCAGCAGGAAAGAGGGGCCTGTGTTCGGGTCCAGGGCCCAGGCAGATGTCTGGTGGATCAGCCAGTGACACCCGTCAAGTGCAGAAAAGCGAAGTGGGTGGAGAAGATGGTCAAGTGCATGCTGAGTCCTGACAAGACACTCAGAGGAACACCAAGACTGTGGACACAGAGAGGGGCCAACTCAGTCCCTTGGCAAAGGAGTTGAAAATTGGGTTGGAGAAGCTCAGTTACAATATCAGTATTTACCTATTCAGTATCATGTGTATCTGTGCAAAATATATTGGTGAAGTGAAGTGTGTACATAGAAGCTATTAGTACGTGGTGTTTTAAAAAGTTAAATGGACGTGTGTGCATATGTGTTATACACACACACACTGACATCATAGTGGATGGAATATTGGCCCCCCAGAAAAGCAGACCCCAGTCCCTGGAACCTGTGAATGTTTCCTTCAATGCTGAGTTCATAGATGTGACTGAATGAAGGGTCTTCATATGCGGAGACACACCGGGATGTCTGGGTGGGCCCTGAACGCCATCACAGGGGTCTTATCAGGAGGGAGGTCGAGGGAGACCTGCCACAGGCTGTGGTGGGATGGCCATGGGACCAGAGGCAGAGACTGGAGTCACAGAACACCAACAGCCACCAGAAGCTGGAAGGGGAAGGAATTGATTTCCACACTGAGCTTTCTGGGGAAGTAAGGCCCTGGCTGCACCTCGGTTTTGACCCAGTGAGACTGATTTGGGACTTCTGACCTCCAGGACCATGAGTAAACTTCTGTTGTTTAAAGCTATCCAGTTTGTGATAAGTTGTGACGTCAGCCACAGGAAGGCCTGCCACTGCCTGATGTGGCGAGAGGTAGTAGGATGGCGCTTCCCGGCCTTGTGATCAGGACCAGCCAGCCCAGGCTATGGGATGATTAATGCGGCCCATGAGTCTCGCCTGCCTCCCAACTCCAGGGGCCCATGGGCCCACATTGAATGGTGTCTCCCGGGGACCCAGTATCTGAGGGACTCAGGGTGGCTTCCTGGAGGTGGGGACATTGGGCCTTGATGCTGATGCCATGGCCTCTTCTACTGTCGTTTGTCCTTCTTGGCAGTGGTCTTGGCATGGCCTATCTCTGAGACTTTTATGTCCCAAATCTAAAAGCTGCTTTGATTTAGGTCATGAATATCTTTGATTTTGCTTCAAGCACCCTGCTGTTTTTTGTTTGATTGTTTTTGTTGTTGTTTTGTTTTGTCCTTTGGCTGTCAGAATAGAGCCTCCAGGATGCACTTTTCTGCAAGGTGCATATTTAAACATAGTGTGGGAGAGCGGGCTGCACCTTCTTGGCACCAGGGCTCTCCAGAGTCAAGGGCTTCCCGATGACACTGGGGCAAAGGCCAGTCCCTAACAACAAGAGAACAAAACCCTCTCCTCCCCAATTTGGGTACCTCCTAACGCTTTGCACAGAGGGCCTCTCTTAAGTCAGATTAGTTTCAATGAACAGAATTGGTTCCATCTTTCTGTTTAAGCTGGTCTATCTCACTACAGACCACAGCCAACTTCCTCAGAATTGGACTTGGACTTTCAATAATTAATGCCTCAACCCTAAGCCATTCTCTGGTCAAAAAAGAAAGCAAACCAAACCAAAACAACACAAAACAAAAACAAAAAACATACATATTTTAAAAATTCCCAGCTGGGAATTAGTCAGAGTCCCAGCAGGAAACAGATGGCACATTTAAATGAGAATAATTCAAGGAGAGCTTATTTACAAAGCATCTAATTACAGGGGTGTGGGGGGTGGAAGCCATAAGGAGCAATGCAAAAGCCCCCCACCCCATGCCCAAAGGGACCAGGAGAGGAAGGGGGGGCGGATCTGGGAAGGAGGGAGGATAAGTCAGGGTAGACCCTAGTTGGGGGAAGCAGGGAAGCCTGTGGGGAGACACAGCCAGCCTGAGGAGCCTTGAGGGGGAGATTCTCCTTCTGGGTTCTAAGCACCCTCTCATCTCCAGGCTGGGGTCCTGATTGGCTGAACTCACGGGCCAGAGCCCACTGCAGCAACCCCAGGCTGAGGACTAGGGTCAGAAGGATGAAGGGAGGACCCCAGCATGAGCTGGAACCAGTATTCTTTATTTCTGCCTCATTTCCCCAAAAGTATGCCTAGCACTTGGAGCAAAAGTAGTGTGGAAATTACACTACAACTATACTAACCCACCCCCAGACTGCAGACTGAGCTCCTGAGGAGCCATTGCCAAAAGGAAAACCAATAATTTATCTATCTTTTTGCTTAAAGAGAGCCAGAACATCCTTTGCTTTTTCATGAAGAGCCTTTACAAGAAGACCTTACACAAAGAAATTATTAACGTCAGTAACCGCTGGTTGCTGTGAACTCAAAGTGATATCCTTTGGTGTGTCTTGTCTTGGATAAGCAAAGGCTATGCAGCCAACACTGAGACTTAGCTCAGCACAGTCCGGATATACAGTTTTCTTGGGCTCCAGGAACCTTTGTAGAATTTACACTGATGACAAACTAATAACCACATTATGGTGTTTTCCTTATTAGCTATCATCTCATTCTTATTGTGCTTAGGAGATTTTATTAGGCTTCTCTAGAGGAACAGAACCAAAGGGATGTGTATACAAAGAGAGACATTTATTATAAGGAATTGGCTCACATAGTTAAGAAGGCTGGTGAGTCCAAATCTGTGGTGTGGTCCAGGAGGGCTGATAGTGCAGCTTCAGGCTGGGGGGTATCTGCTGAGAATTAACTCTTGCTCAAGAAGGTCAGTTTTTTTGTTCCAGCCAGTCCTTCAACTGTTTGGATGAGGCCCACCTACCTGGTGGAGGGCAATCTGCTTTATTCAAAGTTCTCTGAATTACGTGTTAATCTCATCCAAAAACACCTTCCAAGTGGATACACACAGTTAATCATTGCAGAGGTGGAGTAGATGTTTCTGGTGTATCCCACAATGGCAATCTGTGATGCTGTTCTTCTATGCTACCGTAGGAATTCACATCAATCCCTATCCTTAGAAAACCAGGTGAGGTTGGCAAACTAAAATTAAATCTATGTAACATGCTATTGCCAACTCTTTTAATCTGGAGGTGGCCTGCAGCTATCCTTAACTCTGGTCACTGCCATGTTGAGTTCTTGGGGAAGAATTCCATTGAGCCAACGGTTTGAACAAAATGCACTAGAGACTGGGTCACATGAAAATCTTCCTACATTCCTTAAGTCTTAGCAACAGGACCAAAGAAACAGAAGGTCAAATAGCATTCCAGAAGCACTGTTGTGGAGTGACCAACTCAGACAATTCACAATCCAACACAATTCACAATCCAACACACCTTATGAAGGTAGCAACATAAATAGATGAATTTTGGGTATTGCCCACTTTATTCACTTGGACAGCTACTTGATTTAAAGCTTATAACTTATCAAAAACAATTTTGAAGCCTTTAAAATATGTTCTTGCAATATTTCTACAGCTTGATGGAGACCATGAAATGGGATGGTTTTCACCAAAGTTGGCCTTGAATTCTCCTGGAGATTATAACATTGGAACCTGACTCATCTTTCTCCATCTGGATGTTTCCAAAGAACCTCAGGCCTTGAGTTCTGGCCAGAGGAAGATGAGGTCCACACAGTACCAAGTCGATAAACTCGTAGAGGGTTTCTCTGTGAATGGTGGTTATGGAGAGCCAATCAGAATGGCTCAGGTCAAGAGATGATGAATTCCAAATGCCTTTGCTCTTTGCCTATTTTATCGGTGACTACTCTTTGCTCCCCCAAACAGAACTCAGAAGAGTGCCAACAAGTCCCTTGGCAGAGGGGCACTGGCTCACATCCCTGTAATACGCAGTTTGTAGAGAATGAAAGCGGCTTTGGTTTCCTTTTGTATCAGCGCACCCAGTTACTGACGTGACACTGTGGTTTCCTCGCTCGGCTTTGAAATATAGTAAACTCACAAAAGCTACTGTCGAGTTCAGAACAAACACAGGGGGTATGTTTAGTTATTTGTTTTTGTAGTAAAATAAAATATTTATTATCCACAGACACCTACTGTGAACAGAGGGGGAGGCCACTGTGTTTTATCTCGCCAGTGTCATGTTTGACTTCCATTAGGGATGGATTATAGACCTGTGGGTTTTCATGAATTCAGAAAGTCCACTTTGAACACTGATTTCAAAGCCTACAGGGGGTGTGAGAATGCAAGAACACAGCTTTGGAGGAAGGAACCTGTTGCATCTCGCAAGCACCTTGTGTTTGATAAGGCAGATTGGAGGTTCCCTGCGAGACAGAGGCCAGGATGCTTCTCCCTTAATAAGACGACTTTAAAGGAAGCTTTCCTATTGTTTCCTCCACACTTTGCTCAAGGTGTACACAATTAATTCAGTCTTGGAGTCCTGAGAAAATCACCATTGTATCAGTCGGCTTTGCCTTCTCGGTCTCTCTAACTCATCACAGGGAATTGGAAAGTATGCTAAATCATCAGGGGCTGCTGTCTTTATGCTTCTATGCCTGCCAGACTGGCTTTGCACACATGTGTGCATTCATGCACCAATACCCACACTTTAGATCTTTGAACCTACGAGAGAAGGTGACCAAAATGAAGAGGATGACCACCTTTGACACCCATCTAAAGACCTATCATGCCTACACCCAATTCTGAGCATACACTTAAAAATACTTTGGCAGGCTGGAGTTCCTCTTTTGGAGGGTACGCTGGATGGGAAAGGATGGAAAAGCTGAAGGAACCCTCATTTTTCCTGAAAACAAAAGAGTAAGGATATATCCAGCTGATGACCTCAAGAATGTGGAAGTCTGTCTCAGGGAAGAAAGTCTGAATTTATTCTGTACTGTCAGGGAGGCTAAACGCAAGGGTCATGGTCAGGATTTCATGGAGTTGGGTTTGGGGTCTTCAGAGGAGAAGTCCTATTGGCCTCCTCAGAATCCCGAGAGCTATTATCACAGCAGGTGTCTGGTGGAGATGGGGGAATCCCTTGGTGGACAAGATGTAGAGGGTGAGAGGACTGGATTAACTATCAAGGACAGCTGTGGGGTTGGAAAGTTCCCCGGCCCAACCACTGAGAAGCCATCCCCAGGGTAACTTTATAGCAAAATTGATTATATGCAAATACACAAAGGGACTTGTCTGTCTGCCTTCTCCTTCCAAGAATATCCAGGGACACTCTAGTCCTTGCCTGAACAACATTGAGCATCACAGAAAGATTGTCCTTTTCTTCTTTATGTCCTACTGAGATGTCGAGGTCTTGATTCACTCACACCTAGAGACTATCATAATAGTCCTAGCACAAGCACTCTCTTCACCCCTGGGGATTAAGGCCCAGAGAGTGTGCCTGAGATCAGACAATTTTGCTTTTCCTAAGTGACATGAACCACCCAAATGAAAGCATGGACCTAATTCAAGTTATTTTCCATAATGTCTTTTTTTTTAAGGATAAATACCAGAGGAGGAGCAATATAGAGATCACTCAACTGGGAACTAGCGAAGCTGGAGAGACGGGGTGGCTTTGGCTTAGGCTCAACATTGAAAGTTACTCAAGTAAACTTTTGGTTTTGCCAAAGTAACACAAAGTAACACATTGTGCTTATGTTTGCTTTTTTAATTTCTGAATTCCTCAGACTTGAATGGTGGCTCTCATTTTTTGATCTAGGCGTTCAATAAATACTAACTGAACATAAGCAGGACAGAAGAGTTCTCAGCTCTTCCATAATAATTGGCAAAACATGTGTGAGTGTGGCTAGGTCTCTGCAGGTATGGCCCCGGGAGTCAGAGGACTCTCTCAGTTCCTGACACCCTACTCTTCCATCCTGAGCTACCCGCCTTTCCCCTGACCATCCACCTGCCCTGAAAACAATCAGCCGTTACATTTCAATGCATCCACTTTCTAGCTGTCCCTTGGGTATTGACCATGCGTGAGCCCCCAGTGCCTGTGCCTATATCGTAGCAGGGTGCTTGGCTGTGTCTGCAACATAGCTTGCAGGTGATGTTGATGTGCCCAGACTGTGACTCATGAGTCCGTCAACTCTTCATGAGTTCCATGATAGATTCACTTCTGGCTTCCAACCTTCTGGAATCCCTCCAGATACTGTGGATTCCTACCAGCCAGGTTTCTAGCAGACGTGGGCTCTGGAGCAGGAATCTCTGATGTGGATTAATTATTGACTCCCCGAACAGGGAATTCCAATATCCTTGATTTCCAGGAGCGATTTGTGTGTGGCTCCCAACCAAGCAGCAGTGAGCTGATGGGAAGAAGCAAGATTGTCACTAAGAGTGATAATACGATGGGTCAGTGAGTCAGCACGTTACCTAGGCCACTGCCCCGGTGGCTTCACTGAGAGCAAGGCATTGTAGCCGGAGAACACCTGAAGAAGCACACGGCTTAGGACTAGTTAGAACCACAATAGCCATTCTGCTTCACACTTAGCCCTCAGAACACTTAGGCCAACTTCTGAAAGACCATATGCTTGCAAGGCTGAGGCATTTCTTGGAGAGTGAAAGGAGAGAATCATGACTCATCTCTGGGGATGAGACCCATCTTCCTTCAAGGTCTTTGCTGGCTCTCCAAAGCCACAGGGAAGCAATTTGGGAACCAAGTGACCAACTTCTTCCCTTTTACTTTTCTTTGCTTTTTTCCCCCTTCCCATTTGCTCTCTTTCTAGAAGTATTATGGAAACCTATTGGGTTTGGCAAGGGAGCCTATCACTGAAGACTTAATTCTTCTGTGAGAGCAGAAGCAGTGGTCATTCAGGGGCTGTGTGTCCTTCAGGTTCACAGACAGATACACAGAATGATGTTCATCCAGACAGCAACTAGAAAAGAGCCCCAACTCTGTTAAAACCCTGATAGTCCACTTGTATGTACTGGGTGGACTTGTGATGTCATTACCAGAATGTGGAATCCCTGTATTTTTCTTACTTACGCATCAAATAAATGTTGTATCACATTAGATAAGAGTATCTTAGAATGTTTTAAAAAGCATTTAGGGGATTTATTTTCCCTTAAGGTAAATGCTATCAAAATGGCATTCTTTCTGTGTTTTCTGTAATAGCTATGACCCTGCAACACTAAGTTCATGAGTCAAGCTCAGAAATTTCTGGAAATTAAGAGTCAAGTTTCCTGTAGCAACCTCCCTTTTTCCATTGCACATGGTTGTTACGGTTCTGTCATTACCCGATTCCATAATAATAAACAATAAGACACAACACGGCTCCTTAATCTCTTCTCTGAAATGGGTAACCACATGCAGAGAGCACACGGACTAACACCCCACCTGGCTCAGATGAGCTGAGGATCGGGATGTCTACCCCATGAGCAGAGAGACTTAAAACTTGAACCTTTTCACGTTTCATACTTTCATCCCCAAAGTAGGAGCACCCCTACTTCTTTGGACTGAGCTATGGGCAGCCACATGTAATCCCCAACCCTGGCCTGGCCAGCCTCGTCACTGGCATGAAAAGCAACCTGACCGTGAAGATCTTCCCACATGCACCAAATGCACCATTGTAGATGGCGTCTTATGCCCTCGGCGTCCTGTTCCTTCCCTGGACACAGCTGCTCCCATGAATGGTCTTTTCCCAGGACACCGAGAAGCAAATCACAGCATTTACTAGGTCCACAGGGACCCCTGGGAGGCCACAGAATCTTCCTGAGCTCATGGGGTTCTGCCAGGCAGGGTTCCAGGTTCTTCCCAGCTACAGTGTGTCAAGGGCACACTCCTTGCCTGAGTGCTGCTTTAAACAGTTTGCTGTCTTCATTAAATCTTCACGATACCCTTAAAAGGAAGTATTTTGTTCTACTCCCATTTTACCAGGGACAAAACTGAGGCACCCCCAGTTTCAACAACTTTCCCGAGGTCCCTCAGCTGGAAGGGGACAGAGGCAGGCAGGCACTCTCGCTCTCATGTCTGGCTTCCAACCTTGAGCTACACTGACTTCAACTTCAGAGAAACGTCACACTTGTTGTTTTGGTTGTAGTAAGTCCCAGACTTTACCAGGAATGTCAAACCTGCTGACCTTAACTTCTTCACCCAACTGTTCGGCAGGAGGAGACTGGCTTGTGTTCCTGACGCGGCCTCGCGTGGCTCGCTTACTCCAGCAAACACCTCCCCGTGTGCAGGAGAGCTGATGCTTTCCGGCCCTCTGAGGCCCCTGCTGCTCACTTCCCGACTTGGCGGAGGCCCATCCTGGGCACCCTTCTCGTCCTGCCCCTCTTATCTGTCAGAGTCAGGGCCTTTGGAAGCCCTGACACAGGCACAGGACCCATTTCTCTATGGTGTCAGCTCCCCCGCACCCCCTCCGGCTCGGTGATCTTCTCCCGGGCCTGCCTCTGGCCCTGGTCCTGCGCTCTTTGGAGGAATGCGTGTGTTTTAGTCAATGTTGCATCCTCTGCTCCCAACACCATATGCAGGGCTCGGTGCGTACAGAATGAATGAATGAACAGAGGAAGCTTAAGTGCATCGTTCCCTTGAAGGTTCCTTTTGAAACATTGAGAAAGAATGAGAATGTGAATTTAGATATTGCCATAGCCACTCCAGCATGGGGACACCAAGTACCCATGTTTGGGGGAATGGAGGACTGATTCGACTTGTGTTTTAGGACATTGCTTGACCCAGTGGTCCTCAGGCAGTTGGTCCTAATTGATTTAAAATTAAACAAAGAGTGGCAGTTCTCAGATGGGTCAGAGGCAAAAAGGGCACAGGGGTGTCTGTCCAGGAAGCCATCACCCTCAGTGCACTTGTCATAGAGGCTGTGGCTGCCCACCCGAATCCCCTGTCCCCCAGCTCACAGCTTGCCAGTGTCCCAGTTTCCAGGATCTCCGGGGCTGTAAATCCCATGCCCTCCTCTGCCACAACCAATGACTGGCTGATCTGGTAGCACGAAGACCAGGTGTCTTGTAAGGAGTGTGATGCCCATTCCATGGTACCCTTCAACCTCCCTTAAAAGGAAGACCAGACATCAGCAGAGAACACACCCTTCCTCAGCTCATTCCTCTTTCCCAGCTTGCTTGCCATGCCCCTGTTAAAGTGTTTCCTGAAGCTCATTCCCTCAATTAGCAATGAGCACACAAAGCCCGGCCTCTGACTGCTTTGGGAACGTGACCTAAGGCGGAAGCGTACAAGGGAGCCCTTCGGCTCTGGTGAGTTATAAAAAGGCTATGGAATGCGGAGGCCTCCTTTAGCCAACAAAAATCTACCTGCTGGAATGAGCCCGTGTTTCAGAGACGTGATACAAGCAGAGAAACACAAGAACAGAAATGTTACATTCACTGAGTATTTCCGTGAAGATCCAGGTGGCCAGGACACAGATTACAGACCCTCTATTCGTTTTCTCTGGCTGCAGGACAGAACTTCCCCAAACGGGGAGCCTAAAACAGGAACAACGTATTCTCTTGACACTCCAAGGCCGGAAGCGCAAAACCAAGATCTTAGCACAGTTCATTCCTCCGCCCCGCCAGGCTGTTTTGGAGAACCTGGTCCATGATGTTTCCCAGCTCCTGGGGGTGCCAGCAATGCTCTGTGCTCCTGCATTTGTAAGTGGGTCACTGCAGTATCCGCCTGTCTTCAGTCCTCAGCAGCCTTCCCTTTCCCTCTCTGTCCTCCTCTCTTCTTGCGAGAACTGCCGTCCCTGGGATTAGGATTCACCCTAAATCCATCTCTTTTTGATTGGTTTTTCAAGATGCTAAGTTGTTCTGGCAAGACCCTTTATTCCAATAAGGTCTTATTTGCAGGCTCTGGGTAGATAGACCTTCTTCTGAGGGCTGGCACAATTCAACCTGCTCCGTATACTTTTGTAATCGTGGGTCCTTTGCCAATATTAAAAAGAAAAAGAAGAAGAAAAAAAGAAAAAAGAGTCCACGTGTTATCAACAATGAGGATTTCTTCCTTCTACTCCACCCATGGGTCCTCTGGGACTGGGTGCTGCTTCCAGAGCCATCGATAGCAAACTCTTCTATCAGTGGCTCTGGAAGCAGCACCCTGTCACCTGCCAACTGTAATGAAGGGCTGGGCTGGGTCCCCGAAGTCAAACCACTATCAAGCAGTAATCCCCTTGGAATCCTTCCTGACAGCAGGTGACATGCGGTTTGAACTCTAAGAACCTTTGAATGCTTAAGAATTTGGCCCTGGGGTGCCTGGCTGGCTCAGTGGGTTAAAGCCTCTGCTTTCGGCTCAGGTCATGATCACAGGGTCCTGTGATCGAGCCCCGCATCAGACTCTCTGCTCACCAGGGAGCCTGCTTGACTTCCTCTCTCTCTGCCTGCCTCTCTGCCTACTTGTGATCTCTGTCTGTCAAATAAATAAATAAAATCTTAAAAAAAAAAAAAAGAATTTGGCCCAGAGTTTATTCCTAAAAATTCTAGGGTCGAGACAGATTTACATGAAATAGTTAGAGATGAAAAAAAAAAAAAAATCAACGTGATGCCTGGTATATTCCACTTATCACTCCTTCTCTCTTTGCCTTTCACTTCTCTGATCTATCAATCACATGTGACTCTCTTCTGAAGTCATCACTTGCCTTTCAAAACTCTGGAGCAAGCATCACACCTATGACTCAGAGAGCATCCTGAAGAACTCAGCATCGACATGCAAGAGACATTTAATCTGAGTCGTCCCCGAAGTCCCCGTGTAGCTACACCCACAGTCCTAGATGGGTCTCTCCTTATGTCTCCTGCTCCTAGAAAATTCTCTATGCACTCACGGTCTGTGGCAATGGGATCCGGGAGCACCTCAGAAAAGGCGAAGCCTCCTGGCCAGCGGCCAACAGACATATTAGAGTGATTATGGTGATTCACTGCCAGGTGTGGCAGCATCACCGTTCGGGAAGATTCTCAAGGAGCCTTAGAAAATCATTACGGCCCACAGAGTTGGTGCTGAGCCCAGCAGGAAATGCACAGGGGTGTTGACACACTGCAAAGAGTTGGATCCAAGACTGTCTGTGTTGCCGGGATGCCATGTACAGACAGGCCAACACGACCTGTCCTGGTGCCATCAGCATGAGAAGCTTCTAGCATGCTGTTAGTCATGAAGGAAAGTGTCTACAGTATGGTGTTCGTACTCTAGAATAGTCTCTCCTGTCTGATTAATTTGGTCAATAAGAAGCCAACTGAGTGGTGCGTGATGAGTTGTTTCAAGAATCAAGTGACTTTTACTTGCAAAAAGTGAAATTATGGCTGCTGATTATGATGTGATCATTAATACAATTATTTTTAATTAAGAATTTTTATTACACCTCATCAACAGAAGTGACAGGTATACTGTGAGATAAAGCTGCTCCCTGATGTAAAAGCCCTTCATTAGGACAAATCCAAGCAAAAATTATCCACTTTTACTATGTTATATGAAATGCCCAGCCATCTCCCCAAAGATAAAGAGCTTTAGTTCTGCTGGAGTTTTTCCTAAAATTCACCAATGTCCCAGGTTCGAACCTGAGGAACTGGGGGTTTAGACCAGAAGCCTAGTCTGGGTGCCATGTTCTGAGGGACACCCTAGACTCTGAATCCCTTTGAATGTGCTGGGTGTGGACTCAGACATACAGAGTAGTCTTCAGAATGTCTGTACTCCTGTCTGTTGTCACAGAGGCCCCAGGATGCCCAGCACCCTGTCCCTTTAGGGGTGACTCATCACTGGCCGAGGTAGCACCCTTGTCGTCACACGAGGAGGGCTGTTTGCTGCGGATCGTTTGGTGCTGAAACTGTCCTCCCTGAGCAACATAAAACTCACTTTAATTAACGTCAATATATTTCTTTACATCCACAGCCTCTTGGAGGAGCTAACGCAAAACAAACCAAAGGGAGGAAAAAAAATCTCAATTGTTTGGGGGATTTTAAGAGAATTCTTTAATATCAGATTAAGCCCATTTTGATTGTAAATCTATTTTCAGCTCAACATTACCAAAGAATATTACAAGAAAACTCTGTTTTATGAAGTTATTATGATTTAAACCATTCTCTCTCTGCTCTTTCTCTCTGACTCTCTCCCGCACACATTCATTCTCCAGAGGATCTAAAAATAAGCCTGAAGCTATACATGTCACTGCTCCAGGTTTATCCCACAGACTAAGGAGTTTTTCACAAAATACCTTTATTATTTTCTAGGGCTCTGCTGCGGTATCTGGAAGCAGAGACTGTTTGAGACGTGAACCGTAAGGGAGACGGGGCTGTTCCCAGACAGAATCGCCATCCTCCTCATTCCCATCACGGGCACGACCCGAGGTTCCTACAAATTTTTGAGGTCCGCCATGACCTAATTTTAATAGTCTTTTTTTCCCCATGGTATTTTCACATGCAGGATCTCCACTGCGTGCCCATCTTAGCTGCGTGTGTGACACACTTTGTCACCATTTCTCTAACGGTGAGAGCAGCATGAGGGGCCTTGCAAGGTGTTTTTACATGTCTCAGGCCGGGGTCTGCCTGCATTTTGAAAAAGTGACTCAGGAAGGGTGCGAGGTGCTCTCCGGGGGTTTGTGAACACTCTGCGTTCCACACAGGACAGCTCAGCTTCCAGCTTCGGAAACACGGGTTTCCAGGTCTGTTCTGGGGACCGTTTGGGAACATGGAGAGGAGTGGAAGCCCGTTGGCAGCCGTGATTCATTCCCCAGTCCCATCTTCGGTGCCTGTGGGTTGCCAACAGAGAACACACTAGACGGGATGTGGAAAAGGTGCTTTCAGTGATGGCCGGGACCTGGAAGATTCCAGAGAGTAGACTCCTCTGACCACAGCCAGTGACTGAAGGACTCCCTAGAAAAACCACATGGTGTGCCAAATTTTGTGAATCCACACGTCATGACCAATTGTAACAAAGGGAAGCACAAGATATTTTAACAGTTGTTATCATGGATGTGCTCCTACATCAACTCAGTATGTAGAAAATTAATTTATGAATAACAGTAAACTTTAAAATAAAACAATTTCCTTCTGAAAGCTTCACTTTGCTTTTGTTTGTTTTTGGTTTTGTTTTTGTTTTTGTTTAAGTAAACTCTACACCCAAAGTGGGGCTCAAACTCATGACCCTGAGATCAAGAAGCACATGCTCTATAGACTGGGTCCACCACATTGCCCTTAGCTCTGGTTCTGGAGACATTTTGAGGTGTCCCCTGAAGCAGGAAACCCCAGAATTAGCATTCAGATATTCCCACAGCTTAATAGCTCACTGCGTAAATCTCTAGCCGAGCTCTGGCCCAGCTCACAACATTGTCACAGTTACAACTTTCCTAATTATCCCAGGAATGACACTTGCTGGGCCCTGTCACATGCCAAGGACAGTGCAAGTTGCTTGATGGCCCGTGGCCCATGTAAGCAGTGGTAGATCCTGCGGGTCTGTCTTATAATTGTTATGATCTTCTCACAGGGATAACCGTTACCACATTAAATATGTATGTTAATTTTGAAATACGCCATTGGTTTATGAAAGTCATCTCGGAGTAGAGATAATGTAGTTTTATGGCCTCCATTATACAGATGAGGCAAACCAAGGCAGAAAGACAAAGGACTTGCTCAGGAGTACATGGCTCCTCAGTGGCAGAAAAGGACATTAAGGCCAGTTCTCCTTTGCACAGGAGTTTGGTTTTGATGCTTTTCTCCTAGTGAATAAGTTTGAGAAAATCAGGGCTGATTCACGTTCCCTGAAGGTCCCCAAGAGTGTGGCGGGAGGTGTTGGAGGAGATGGAGGAGACACCTGACCTGGGACCAGACTGACCTGGCATTTCCATCTGATTTCCTCTGTCAGCTGCCTTTCACTCTCTCCTCTTTCTCTTTTCCTCTTCTCCTGGGGCCTTGATACGATGACTGCAAGTCTGTGGGTCACGAATCAGCTGCACAAGAAGCTATGAAGGTCACCTCCTCTCCTACAGGCTTCGTTGGCCAACGTTTAGGGCTCGACATTCCTGTGTGTTGCAACGATGGTGGGGGCCCATGTCAGCAACATCGTGTGACCCGACACGAACTGAATGTAGGGCTGTCAGGTGATTCATGGGACACTAGGAAAACCTCTCCATCCGTGTTATTTTCTACCCATATAAATAGTTATACGTGATTGAACCTTAGGACTTCGTGAGTGTGGGAAAATGATTGCTTTATGGAAAAGGACTCTTCTTCCCATGCTCTATCAACTTCCTCATGACCCAGCTTCCAGGATCCCTTTCAAGACAGTTTTGTTGGAAGGTAAAATGTTCATGAAGACAAGCGCTACCCATCAAAGCTGTGTGGTGCACCAACATGGCGTCCAAGTTTCTCACTGAGCACTGAGCTTGCAGGACGCACTGGGCTACGTGCTCCCAGCCGGGGTCCCGGTAGAGCGCTTGGCATGCAGTCGTGGCTGTCCACCCTCCCAGAGGTCACACTTTGGAGACGCAGCTCTTCTGGGCAGCATGCAGTCTTGCCCTTCACCTGGTGAATCTTTGCAGTGGGTCAAGTTTGGTTCTAGCATCTTGCATCTGAAGGAAGTGAGGATTGCTCCTGGGAAGAAAGTGGAGCAAGGAAGCATGTGGGAAGACCAGGTTTCTGAAACAAGGTGCTCCGTGAAGCCAAGTCCTGGGTACTGCAATGAGCCTCCCCTAGGCCAGGTCTGTTCTCACTTGTCCATGACCAGGATCCATCCGGAGTGAGCTTGACAGGTGGAGACCCTGGCCAGGCTTCCCAGGGCTTCTGGCTATGGGATGAAGAAATGACGTGAAAATATGTGATTTTTCTCCCCAAGAGAACCACATTGCGTCTATGAAACATAATATCCTCCCGTGTATAGCCCCTCCCACACCTTTGCTCCTGCTCCTCTAGCCCACTGGGACCCACCCTCCAGCCTACAGAGCACAGGTGACACGTTTATAGATGGGATTTTACTGGGGTATTTCCAACTGCCCATCAAGGGCCTGCCTACACCCCAGGACCCCCTCCCTCATCTCCACCATGCATGGAACACAGAGGATGCTGGGGCTGGGGGCAGGTCGGTGATGGAGGGACAGGACCACTTTCACCCGCACTTCTACTCTAAGCTCTTATGACATTTTGCTTCACCTGACTAGGAAAAGAAGCCTAGAATGAGAATTTGGGGGAGAGTCATAATAAACTGGGACGGTCTCCTTTGAAGGATGCCAGCAGCCTCTGGAAGTTGCAAAGCTTTCCTACTAGTGTTTCTCAACCAGCACATGAGTGACTGGGCACAGCCTCTACCCCTCCCAGTTACAGCAGGGGACTCCATTCCTGGTGTCTCATTTTACTGAGGGAATCGAACCTTTAAATTATATTGCATGGCCGTATTGTGGGAAAATTCCTGATATCCAGAGCTATAGTTAATGTTCTGGTGCGTTTTTACACTGAAGAAATGTTCAAAATAAAATGCAGGTCATGTCAGGCATAGAGACTATGCCAAAAAAATAAAAAAGTCATCTTTAAGCCCATATGCAAGAAAATCAGTCCTGCTCCTAGTTTGCTGCAGAAACGATTATTCCAGCAGCCACAAGTGGTAGAGTTACATTGTCCAGAAACGGGAAGAATGAGAAGTTCCGGAGGCCAGCCCTGCACCTCCCCGGGGAGAAGTGGGTGCGGCGGGGATCCCCAGCCCAATCTGGGGCTCCGGGAGTGTCAAGATCATAAAGCTTGTAAGGTGAGGCTTTGCACAGGTACCAGTGGGTGGATATACAGTGGGAGGCAGGTGAACGCAGGCATACGAGGCATGGTTTACCTGCAGACAGACTCAGGTCCAGATGCAGACTTAGTGCAGGTAGAAATATTAGGTATGCAGATGTACAGATATGTAAACGGAGATGTAATATGAAGGAAGGGAAGTGCACGGCGAGCTGTAGACCCGGAGGTAAATGGATATTTCTCCCACACGTGCGTGCCCCTGTGTGCGACTCTGGGGGCTTCAGAAATGAAAGATGGGCTCTCGGTTTCCAAAAAGGCCCCCATGTAGTTATCAAGATATCAAGTGATGATCATTATGGTAGAAGAGACCAGGTCAAGCCAGGAGAACCCCGTGGAAGGGTCCCTAATTCACCCCGGGAAGAAGCACGGAGGCTGGGAGGACGGGAGCCAGGCACCTGAGGAACACGGCCCAGCTGATGGAGCCGAACACAGCGGCTCTGGGGGCGTCTGCATGCCGTTTCCAACCTCCTTGGGTCCGCACACCCGTGTGTATGGCTCACACACAACACACATGTGCTATGTACCACATAAGTTGGCAGGGAGTCACAATTCTCACAGACTCACTTTCCCGCGTGGTCTCACCCTCAGGACTTCGGTAGCCCCTCATGGCCAATGTCACCTGCGAGGTCTGGGGGAGAGGGAGGCGGGAGTGCCCATGGTCCCCCCCAAGGCTGAGAATCCCTATGCCATGTTAGGGGAAGAGACCCAGGTGAGATGATATGTCCGGGACACTTGGAGGGCACCTGAGCAAACCTGGGGCTGTGCCTGCCAGACACATGCATCCTCCCTCGCGTGGGGACAGGGACTTTATAATGCCCGGTGGGAGGGAGGTTGATAGTGCAAGTTCTGAAGGTTCCAAACACCTGAGAAAGCACGGAAGGTCAGGGGTGAAGGCTGGAGGAGGGGCGAACCCTGCAACCTGTTAGAGATCAGCCTGGAAAGAACGCAGGAGAGGGACCACCGGCTTCCTATGGAGGACACTCGTGGAGGCACTTCCACCAGAAACCACTGCAGGGTGACCGTCACTGGGAGACCGCGGGGTGGGTGTGGGAACAGTCTGAGGCCTTCCCACGGAACTGGGAGAGGGGACAGGCCACCCCAAGCGTGGCTGCCAAGAAAGGGCCTTCAGGCACCCCCATAAGTCACCTCCCACCTCTGACCCAGTGACAGTCAGGGGGTCCTGCACCCTCTTCACTGGGACCCTTCAGGTCCCCCAGGCCCGGCGGCCACAGAAGCAGGGAGCCCATGACTGCTCTGTCCATGGAAGAAGCCCGTTCCAGAACATCACGTCCACAGAGGATTTCAAGAGCCCTGTGACAGGATCTTCTTGGCAGGACTTTGCGCCCCTCCCTTATCCAGATCTCTGGGATCTAAGAAGGCCGCCCGGACTTTCACCCTCCGCAGAGCCAGCCCGTCCCAGAGGCCTGCGAATGGGGGGCTTTCTACTCACCGCGGCTCTTACTTTCAGACCCATTCCAGGGGTCCTGCTCCCTACAGCCGAGGGCCACGGGCAGCCCGTGCTCGGACCGTGCCTGCCACAGACTGTGGCTGTCGCCATCCTGGGCTGACCCACATCTCCGCCTCAAAACTAAACTGAGCTCATGGCGACAAAGCAAACCTCCCCAGCTCCTCCGTGATCAGTCCCTACCCCCTTTGCGGACGTGGATCCGGTATTTTTCGAAGCATCCGGTGAGGTAGTGCGCTCTCAATCTTTTGTTTAAGCCTCGTTTTGGTGGCTCTGGCCACAAAATTAGCGCAGTTGGCTCCTAATTGCTCCTAACTCAGGGGGCTGCGGGGCAGAGAAGCACGGGTTTCTGCCGTCATTGAAATAACCGTTTGCACGTTGAGGAGGCTGAGGAGGTAACCAACCTGAGTTTCAAAAAGGAAACCTCAGAGTCATATTTGTTGGCTGCTGCCTCAAATAATCATCAACGGGGCCTCCTACCTGGGGGCATAACGAGCTCGCCGTGGTAATTAGAACAGCGGACGTGGATTCCTAATCCTCTGTCGACTGCAAAGAAGGGAAATTAAAGAGAGAGAGATGAGAGGGATGACAAGGGACAGTTCCTTTCTAAATAATACTTAATAAGAAACAAAACATCCAGGTAGCAGCCAGATGAATGGCGTGGCCCGGGCCACCTGCCTCGGCTCCCCGCACACCTCTGTCCTTCAGACCCGTCCTCCACAGCCAAGCCTGCCGCCTCCCGTCTTTTCCACACCTCATGATGACACCAGCTTTTATCTCTCACTAATAACTCCTGACACGCTGCTGGCAAACTTTTCCAAGCGAAACCTTGGGCTGTTCCAGGTCGTGCTCATGCAAGGTGGCCGTTGGGACCCATTTGCATCAGAAATCTATGGGGGCAGTGACAAGGCACATCCTGCTGAATGGCATGCTGGGGTCCTTCTGGCTGCTGCGGGGGGCTCCCAGCTCTGCAGACCCCCATTCACGGTGTGCTTTCTCTCTCCCAGGAGTTTGTCTTGGGGGAGGCTACTACATTGCCCTCTGCTGGCCACTGCAGGAAGGTTCTAGAACATTCTTATCCTCAATATCCAGAACGACCATTCAGGAAGAAGATGGCTGGCTCCAGGTGGCTTCCCATCTGTGCCAACATCAGTCAGAAGGTCCTGGAAACAGGTTGGTGTGTGGAGAAAGAATTATCACTTGACAAGAATGTAGGTCTGTTCAGTCTGGGTGTCAGGAAAGCTGCTCAGGTCTCTGGTCTGCCGGAAAACAACAAAGGTATGGCAGATGTGAATAGGGCTGTCCACGGCAGCTCTGGGCCTATGGTCCAGAGAAACGGCCTTCCAGAAATAGCACTCGGCCACCATAGTTCCTGTTATATATTTTGTTTTTGATAGAAATTGCATATATTTAAGATGTACCACATGAATATTTGATAAACACATACACAGTGAAGAGATTACTACAGTCGACTGAATTCACCTCAGTTCCTCATGTAGTTTCCTTCCTCGTGTGTGTGCCGAGGGCCCCTGATGTCTATTCTCTGGGCAAACGTCGGGACTCAGAGCCACATGAATAACGACACTCATCACACTGTTCATTCGATCCCCAAACTTATCCAGCCTGGAAAACTGCAACTCCATGCCCCATGAACAATGTCTCCCCATTGCCCCGTCTCCCCGACCCAGGCAACCACCATTCTCTTTCTTCTCTAAAATTCGACTTTTTCCTTCCATGTGTAAGTGAGATCATGCAGTTCTATCTGTTCTGTGTCTGGCTTATCCCCTTCAGGATGATGTCCTCCAGGTCCATCCATGTTGTTGAAAATGGCAGGGTCTCCTTCTTTTTAAAGACCCGATGGCATTCCACTGTGCCCGGGCCCGGCGATCTCTTGACCCGCCATCCACCAGCACACCCTGGCGTTGGGAGCCCTGCTGTGGGGAATGTGGGAGCGCAGATACCTCTCAGGGCAGTAATTTTCCCTTCCTGCTAGACGGGTGTTACCAAAGAACACCGAAATCCTAAACCCCAGTACCTCAGAACATCATTTCACTTGGAAATCGATTCCTAATAGAAGAGAGCAGGTTAAAATGAGGTCATTAGGGTGAACCCTAACGCAATGGGTTGCTGTCCTTATTAAAAGGGGTGTGGACATAGAGAAGACAGTGTGGAGACATAGGGAGGGCAGTACAGAAGACAGAGGATCAGAGCAATGCATCCAAGAGCCGAGAGACACCTGAGGCCACAAAAAGCCGGAACCCTTCTTCCCAGGCCCTTCTGGGAAGTGTGGCCCTGTGATACCTCGGGACGCTAGCCTCCAGAACTGTGTGACTGAATGTTCTTGTTGTTCTGGGCTACCCAGCCTGTGGATGTTTGCGAGGCAGTCACAGGAGACAGCACACGCACCGTCCCCACAGCTCTTCCTCACCCAGACCCCTCCTCAGCCTCAGAGAGGGCACTGCCCAGTGTGCCTGGGCAAGGCTCCCAACCTTCCAGAGAGCATCGCCTGCCACCAGCTATCCTTTGCACAGATGTGCAAGAAGGAGCTTCCGCCGGGTATGGCTCCGCCTCCTGTGCTCCATCGTGAACTGGAGGAAACAGCACTTTACATCCCACATCCTTGAACTCAGCTGGGGCTGCCGTCAGTAATCAGGCAATGAAGCCCAGTCTTTTCCGATTTGGAGCTCAGCTGATATCCCGTGACCTATGGGAAATGAGTTGATGGTTTCAATCAAATGATAACCATGTTGGGTCAGTCCCCATCACAGGGCTGCAGGAGGCCAGCCAGGCTCCCGTGTTTGTCTAAGCCCATCACGGAGTGTCAGTTCCAATGAGCGGCCTTGCCACTGCTTAGAGGACCATTACCTGGGAATGCAAACCAAGGAGGGCGAACCTCACAGTCGGTGCTCCCATGGTGGACAGAGCCAGCCTGATTCTGCTCTTTCCCACTAAACAGGCCTTGGGGGACCTCCTGGCTGATGAGGTGGATGACAGGCGTGTGGTCCAGGGCTGTGTTCCGTGCTCGCCGGGAGGGAAAGGACATCCCCTTCCCTGGGCTGTGGGACTAGAACACATCAAGGGTCGAGGACCAGCAGGCTTCTCTTTCTGCCTGTGTCTCAGGGCTACTCTTTGGTTAAAAGCAAATGCATTTTCTTAAGTGGCACAGTGTCCAGGTTCTGGACGGGAAAGAGAGAAGAACTCCCACAGGAAATGCTCCTGTATTCCCTCACAGCTCTCCCTGTCTGATTTCAGGAAACTGGGTGTGCCTGCTCGAAAAGCAGCTGAGTGAACAACACACACACACACACAGAGTGGCCACTTGACTGTATACACACTCTTCATCCAATTAAAATTACTTGAAAACTTGGGGCGCCTGGGTGGTGCCATCCCTAGAAGGTCTGCTCAGATCGTGATCTCAGGATCGTGAGATCGAGCCCTGCATCAGGCTCCAAGCCCCACAGGGAGTCTGCCTGAGATTCCCTTCTTCTGCCCCTGCCCTTTGCTCGTGCTCTCCCTCTCTCTCAAACAAATCTTTAAAAAAAAGATATTACCTGAAAACCTGAAATGCTTCATAATTGTTCAGATGTTGTGGATTAAGTACATTCAGTTCTGTTCTTTCTTCCCATCTGGGCAGTCTGACTACGTGTAGGTTTCATGGGGGTCTGTCCACACGGCAGTGTTGCATGGAGGAGCCCACTGTTTAATAGTATAAGCTCACTCCCAACTCATGCCAACCTCTGAGCCCGCTTCCTGGAATGGGTTGTCCTAACACAGTCTGAGAGTATAACTCCTTCCGGCTTTGTCTGCCTGCCAAGTCATTCAATACCAGAAGGGGGAAGATGGCAAAACCACTGTGTCCCTGCGAGAAGGCTCATCCCATGGCATGTTCTGCAACTCATCTCCTTTGGGAAACATCACACTAATAAAGGTGAGTGAGGATGATTCCCCCCTTCTTTCACAAAGAGCAGACACCAGTGGCCTTAATTACCTACTGGGGTGCTCCATTAACTCTCTGAGACGGCCTGCTTATCGACTGCTTGCCCTCAACATCCTTACCAGGCCTCAGCATGCTCATACATCTTCACACAGGACCTGGGGAGGTCGGTGGCAGTTATCCTGGTGAAGAGAGTCAAACCGGGTTTGCAGGGGCTGTAAACCCAAACTGTGACCAAGTCTTGGAGAAAGCCTGGGTCCATCTCAGGCCCAACACCTGCTCCACCCACACCCCGATGACTGCCCTGTCACCTCTTCCCCACTCCTCGACTCTGGCAGAACAGGGATGGGTTTGCTGCCAACGAACCACACAGTCTACGATTCTTAGGGTATACATTCAAGATGGCGGGCCAGGTTCTGGCCTCAGGGGTCCAGCAAAGCCAACTATAAACCTGGGTGCTCTTCCCAAAGCCAGAGCTGGATGAGCTGAGACCGCAGCACCTTGACAGCAAGTCATGGTGCCTCGATGTCTGTCCATGCTCGATCTGGGCACTCAGAACTGCCCAGCACCTGGTTGGCCAGCGTTCAGCAAATATTTGTTGATGGACACAATGAGCAAGAGACAGCTAGGTGGTCTCCGGGGGCCGAGAAAATCCAAGATATGCACCAAAAATAGCCACAGAGAGAGTGGACTGTGTGCTGGGGACACCAGCCCAGACCAGCTGGCGATGCAGAGCAGCTCAGCAATTCCGAAGTTTGCTGGGGCCACCGAGCTGCTGGCTGTGCACAAGGCCTGGGGAAGGGCCGGCTGAGATCTGAGGAATACAAGAGTTCATTGGTCACAAAGATGGAGAAAATGTCCCTGGCAGAGGCAGCTGCTTGTGCTAATGGGCAAACTCAGGAGAGAAAGCCAGCAGGATGGGAGAGCCATGAGGATGGGAGAGAGGTGTCCTGCGGGGGGAAGGGGAGGGGACAAGGAGCAGTGAGCAGCGGTGGGGAAAAGGGCAGCATCAGGGAGGAGGGGCCGAGGCAAACTCCCAGCTAAGAAGAACAAGGAGAGCCACCAAGGGCTCCTCCCCAGGACAGGGTGCACCACGTGGGCGTGTGAGCCCACGGCTCCTCTGGCTGCGCTGGGGAGATAACAGTAGGAGGACCTTGGAACAAAGTTTCGGGGAAAACCAGGAAGCAGAGTGGAGGGAACAGTGGATTTCCCCAGTGCCCAGGGACGTCACAGCCTTGTCTAGAGCAGCCAAGGACTCTTGGCCATGCACTGGGAACAAGCACCTTGCTGCTCTCTCAGCACGTTCACAACCCTGAGCAGTTTTCGGGAGTCATGTCGTCTAAACCATCGGATGGGGCGCTGGAGCCATCCGGTCCTTTCCAGCCAAGCTCTATTCCTACAGGCAGAAGATCTCACCGCAGACTTAGCCAACTCCGTGTGCTGGGGAAAGGCACCGAAACCCTTGCAGTACTTCTTCTTGACATTTAGAAACATTTAAGGAATGGGGACTTAGCCCCTGCCTGTATGGGACTCTCCCTGAATTATACCGTCAGGCTGTTAAACCTCCCGTCACCTCCAGGTGCTCATAAGGGGGCTCCAGGGGCCTCCCTGGCCCGGGGTGGAGCCGAAGGAGGAAGAGGAGCTCAAAAGAGGAGACACGTCAGTAGCGACGCCCAAGGTGACCGGCCCCTCGGCGGGTGGCTGCTGCGGCGCCACAGCCCGTGGACGACCTGGAAGCAGAAGTGGATACATTTGAAAGCAGTGAAAGTGAACCCAACAGCATACACACACTAAGACTCAATAATAATATTTTCAAATGTACAAAAGGGCTTTTTTTTTTTTTTCCCCTTTCTAAGCAGGCTTTTCTGAAATGTATTCCACAGCCCTTTTCTGTTACCCCCTTTGGCACACACAGGGATGAGAAACCCGATTCCTGCGCTGGTCCCGTCTGTGGAAAGGAGAACAAGCTGCGCTTTCCCAGGCGAATAGGGACGTAAATTCAGCTGAAACGGTGTGTCATTAATCAGATTCCAGGTCTGGAGAAATGATAGCAGACTGGGATCCCCATATTAAATGCATCAACTTACGAATGATTCATTTATTTATTGGGGGAAAAAAAAACCCACAAAAATGGTGGAAGAGAGCCAGTTATTTTTCATCCAACTCCTGCTTGGATTTTATGATTGAAAACGGGAATAATTTAACAGAACAGGTATACGCAGGGTGTAAGACGCAGGCACACTTCCTGTCACGCAAATGGGTGTCTGACAGCAGAGGCACGAGGGGGTGCCAGAAGGCACTTCCACATCTGGAGAGTGCGGACGCATAAATCTGAGCGAGAGGGAAGCTCAAGGTCCATAAAGCCTGCCTGGCTCCCGGTAGAAGGCAGTGAAATAGAGTCTGCCTCTAACCGCGTCAGGTTGGGAAAGGAACGGATGCTTTGTCAGGAGGCATCATGGGAAACTCCCGCTGACCCTCTGGCGTGAGTGTTTATCTGTGTGACACGCACGGGGTGGGAAAGAGACGAGAGTCAAGCAGCATCCCGGTCCCTTCTCCTGACAGTAACTGGACACTGACGTCATGGGCACGGAAGCTCCTTCTGGACTCCAAGGCTAAGGAGCCCAAGGACCTTCTTGCTCCATTAAAAAGACAATTTTGTCTGTGAAATAATGGAAACTGCAGAGTTGGGTATGGAAATGGACTATATTACGTATTTCATTTTGCGCAGATATATGTTTTTAATGAAATACTACCTGACAGATAAATTACTTGGCTTTATGCATACAACAGACTGATTTAGTGTCCCAGCAGCCCAGACGGCCGGCGACAACTTTGGAGGCATTGAAACATCTTAACGCATGAAGTAGCTTCTGCATTGATGCCAGACATTTGCCAAGTGACCCTGCTGTGTGATCTTCCTCTTTTAACCTGATATACAAGTGGGCCGAGGTAGCCCACACCTCCCTTCAAACAAAAGGATGGTGCTACGTCCTGTTACCGTGGCTTCACGGTGACCCAAATGGAAATGCTTGCACTGAGATCCAGAGCAATCGAAAGTCCCCTTCCAACAGACATACCAGCAATTTGCGTTTTATAATTGTGGCCTTTATCATCTCTAATTTTAAATAATAATATGAAGAGGACAGCTGGAAATTTAGCTAGCTGCTTTCCTAATTCCCAAGAAGAACAGAAAAGCGCCGGCCCTAGAGGAACCTCTCTAGGCATGTATAGAGGGAAGTTAACAGCCTATGCTGAAAACATATGTTCTACAGAAGTAGCGTCTTAATAGTAATAACGAGGGCTAGGTGTCCAGACCATGGGACCATCCTACAGGTGAACCTATTTCATAATGAGAAACTCGTGGTACTAAATGACTTGGATGGGGGCCAAAACAGACCTGCGCAACGCCAAGTGTTGCCTGGAGGAAACCATCCAAGAAGCAAAACAAAGAACGGCGTTCCACAGTTGGACCAAACCTTCGGAGGAGGACAGCAAAGTGATCAAGGCGGCCCACATCGCTGCACCTGTGAGGCTCTGCAGGACGAAATCAGCCAGACACGACCCCGGGCATGTGTGTAAGATCGCAGAGTGTCTGGGCAGAGGGTCATGGAACCCATGTCCAGGACCTGAAGTCACCCTCAGAGCTCAAAATTTGACAAATGAAAGGAAAATTAAATCTTTGCGGGTGAGCCTCTCGCAATCAGTGCACATGCACACTCCTGCGTGGCTTTTGTCTATACCTTAGGAGGAAACCTGATGATACAAACGAACAGTGTAAAGAAGCCCTCAGAGGACATGCTCACGATAAATTATTTTGATGAGCTTGTGTCCACTTGAGGACATGTTCCTACAGTTCCGAGCGGATCAATACAGCTAAACTTCTCATTCCAGAACCGAGAAGCAACCCTCAGACTCACAGACTTCTAGACATACTTCGGAGAAGAAAAGCAAACCTAGGGCACATGGAACACGTTGAATGTTTGGCAATCAGTTGCCATGGCAAAAATATCCGTGACTATAAAGTACTTCTCTTTTCTTATCACAGTGTTTTTAGTTAAGTGAATTAAGACTGGATGGCCTTTCGTGATGGATGGAGCAGTTAGTGAAATTGATCTGAAATTTCTGAGCAGACAGGTGTTCAGCTCTTCCTGCGTAAGTCCCGCTGAAGGAGGAGGGAAGCTGCCTCGGTATCTATGGTTTATATACAAATATAAAATAAACATCTCAGTAATATATGGTCATCTGTAAATAATATATGTAAATGCAGAAAGAATATAAAATAATATTACATAGCTATAAAATGTTTATATATAAATATATATATTATACATATTATATGTGTATTATTATACTGGATATATACATATTGTATGTATATTGGATATATACTTATTATATGTATCCAAAAGGCTGTATCCAAGGACATTCACTCTATCGGCTTCAGAAGAAGGTCTGCTAGGTGCACTGCTGATGGTAATGCATTGCATTCACACAGCTGTTTCTCAGGATAACAGACTCCAGACTCCTTCTTAGAGTTCAGGAAGGAGAGCCAGGAAGCCTCAGTTTGCAGCATGTCAATGAGTTACAGCAAATGGTCAGGAGGAAAGGTTTGGAACGAATGGGCCTGGAGGGTCCGTGGGAGTTGCCCCAAGCAAAATCCTGCCTGTGGATGAGACTTGTTGATGCCTGTCCGATAGCAGTGCAAGGCAGTGGGCAAAGTCATCCCTGGCCTAAAAGCTTGAGCCCTCACAAACCAGCTTCCTTAGACGACTTCCCCAAACACAAGGAGGCCATGTAAGAAGGATGACTTCCTTGTAGGTCTTCCCACAATTCCAGGTCCCTCACCACCTCCAGTCCATGCCCCTGGATCTGCAGTGTGAATTTTTGCCAACTGATTCTAGAGTTAAGATCCAAGAAGGTGGTTCTAATCTCATCCCAAGGAACTCGGGGGGGAAAAAAGCCAAGGAGAATCTATCTTTCTGCTTTGTGGAAATAGCGAAACTGTCTCCTCCTTATTTGGGGGTGAGTAAAGCACTGTATAAACCTAATGAAAGTCCTCTCTAAATCAAAGTAGGGTAGTGTGGTTCTCGTGATGCTGAGAGAAGGGCGCTTTTGAAAGAGAGTTTTTACAAGAAATATAATCAAAGAACAAAAGACAACATTTAGGGAAGGATCAGGCAAGAACATTAACTGAAATAGAAGATAAGGGAAGTAAAACAAATATATACTCTGATAAACATTGATACATGGTGGCCAAGTGGCCTGTTAGGGAGATCAGTGTTGCTCTCTGCAGCTAAGAAAATTGCCTACTTGGAAAATCCCCTGATGAAGCAGCAGGACCGTGCTCAAGAGTTCTATGAAGTGGTTGGGAACTAACCACATATGCCAAACTTAGAGTTTCTTTATATAAGACTGAAAATATGATGAAAACAAAGCCCGTTAGATCTGTTGTGGTATCCACACTAATCGCCAATAAAATAAACAGGCCTCAGAGGAAGTCACACAAGGAAGTTTAGAAATGCACATGGATATGATATATAATGAACTTGTCAGTTTTAAATCAGTGGCTACTGGATGATGATTTTTAAAATGCATGTACAATCCCTTAATTATTTAAGGGAAAAAAAGGAAAAAAATTCTCTTACCTCATGGCATTGACTCTACTACATATTAGGTGAAAAGATAAAATATAGTCATACAATTACACAAGAACTAGAATACAATGTCAATTGCTATTTATTTGATCGTAAAACAGGGAAGTCTTTCTCAGCAGAGCACAAAGAAAGGAACCATTAAAAAAAAAGAGACAGGTCTAAACCTACATGTAATAGTACAAAGAAACATCATAAACAAAATAAAAAGCCCACTACATTCTGGGAAGTTTGTATCTATCACGTTAGAAAAAGTTAATGCACTCACTCTGTAAAGATTTCTTGCAAACCAATACAAAAAAAGATGAACAACCCAATGGACAAATGAACAACTCACAAAATAAGAAACGTGGGTAGTCAATAAAACGTTGCAAACATGGAGGAAGGGGGGTTAAAATAAGAACCAATAATGTTTTGCTTAATCAGTGGTCACTATTTTTAATGAAGACAATTTCTTTGAGGATTTGGTGGAAGGAGAGATTCTCACAGATTATCAGCAAAAGCCTTATGGGACTTAATGTTATACCAACTTGGAGGGCAAGTTGTTAATACAATGTAAAAGGGGCACACGCTTTTTAACAAAGGACGTCTACTTCTAGGCTCTCAGAATTGTGTACGATGTTCAACAAAGTTTTATTTTTGACAGTTTGGGAAACAACAGGAATGTCCCACAAAAATGAACTAGTTAAACTGGTAACCGTATATGTGAAGGACAGAATATACTCTTAGTATTGAAAATCATCTCCCCCAAGGATGTTTAAGAACAAGGGGAGCCAATCTACTCAAAGAGGTACACAAAATCTTAGCCAGTTTGATCCATACGTGCAAAAGGAATCACTCCCACATATGACTGTTCATCTTGGCTTTTTTTCAGCCAAAAAACATCTTTGCATTTTTTCCAACTTGGGACAAAGAACTTGTATCGCTCTTAGAGCCAGAAGGCTTAAGTAAGTTAAATGTTTTGGATAAATAAATACAATTAATTATACCTCCTATCACCATACTAGACTCTTTCTTCTACTGCAAGGAACACAGTTCAAAACAAGTCAGTAGACTTTGGGAGTGGCAAGCCAAGTGCAGACACTGAGCCATGCTTTTATGTGAACTTGGGCAAATCGTAGACTCTCTGCAAACTTACACTTGAGGAGGAGTCCTTAAAATGTAACCGTTCATTGGAGTATACATTTAGTTCATATGTATGAACATAGAAAAAGGATATTTTTCATTAGCTTTTCATGCTATTGTGATACAGGGCCATGAAAAGGACCACCACTTAGACAAACATGGATGGTCAGTGGTCAGGAGACCACAATGTGAGAAATCCTGTTCCAATGACAAATTGGCTTCATGGGTTTGTGGTCTTCCCTGCTCGAGTTTTATTTGGGGTCGATCACTTTGTACTTATGAAAGGGTGCACAGAGCTTGGAGCAAATGTAGATGAAGCACGTTGACAGGTACAGCCACTCCTGCTCAAATGTCACTAGGTCCTGCCGGAACGAAGAGAATGCATCTGTATCTGTAGGATAAGAAGGGTTTTTACAGAGCTGGATAGATACTAAATGTACCAAAGCTTCATCACCCAATCTGCAAAGGAAGCACTATTTTCTTACTCATGAAGGGTATCACCAAGCATTGTCAGTTTTATTTATAAACTTAAACATTATAAACTTAAACAGGCTATTAGAATAGAAAAGAAAAATCAAAAAGCCATGTAGAAGGAGACAGAAGCAAACACACCAAACAAATAGACAAATGGAGTGACTGGGATTCTGTGCCACATTTAGATCTGTAGAGCGCCCAGATCCTAGTAATAAAAATTAGACATAAAATTGACATATTTCCCAGGAACTCGATACATGGGCCGGGTTGCCAAGTTCTGCTATAATTTTACATACAGCAAAAACATCACTAGGAAAAGGCAAATGAGGCGTTTTGATCTATGAGCTCAGGCTTCCATGTCTAGGATATCCTGAATGTTCTCATTTGATTTGAGAAAAAAAAAATTTAAACTAAATCCAAGCCAACAGGAAATTTGCACTTTTTCATATCTGAGAGCCAAATGAGCTGCTGAAATACGAAGTAAGGGTTCAAAATGCGTTCACGGGAGTTTGATCACATGCAGACTTTGCAAGGGGGCTGAGCAGGCTATGACGTGATCCTCGAGTCAACCATGTCAGAGGAACCGAGAAGAAAAAATAAAGAACGGATTCCAGTTTTGGCACTTTGCAGTTCCATTTTGGCAAGTGCACTCGGGAGGCTGGAGGGAGCTCAGAACATGAGGTTGGAAAAAGAAACGCTCGGAGGCCCGCGAACAGCCCTCCGCCACCAGGGAACGTGCACCACTCATCCTTCAGCGGCCTTTCCAGCAAGCTTTTAATTTCAGCAGGAACGCAGGGCACGGACGCAGTGCTTTTGAGTCTCAACTGGTCTCAGATTTTAAAATATTAAGCCAAATACTCAATTTAATAATGCAGAAGAATTTAATTTTGAGTCCTGACTGCAGATCAGTGTCAGAAGAATTCTTGAACAAGGAGTGGAGAGGAGACTGTTGATGAGTTTCCAAGCCTTTTGAGGCTGGTCCAGACATCATTCCAGGGGGTGGGCCCCTGGGGGCTCTGGCTTCACTTCCCAGGGTCTACCTCCCAGCAGTGTTATTGTTAATCAAGTAGTTCCTCGCCCTCCTTGGATCCGTACAGCAGCTTGTGCTGACTAGCTCCACTGGACTAGAAGATGCCCCATGAAATCACAGCCTGCTCTGCCCTCAGGAGGCGGCAGGTACCGAAAACAAAGAAGGAAGGGCATCACAGGGGGGCAAGCGGAAACCCATTCCCACAGTGCCCGGGGGGAAATAATGTCCACAAAGTAAAAGCAGAAATTCCCCAATTCGGCGTGAGACAAAAGAAAGGTTTTTGAGGACCATATACTGCAAGAATTTTAAATGATTACTTAATAGCAATTAACAGAATTTATCTCTTCATATCTAAAGAAGAGCTTTGGGGTTTAAAACCCTGGAAGGAACCAGTCTGTCCTTCCTGTGTCCACACTCAGGGTCCTGACAGCCATGTGGCAGTAGGGGGTGGTCTCCCGTTCAATCGCTGCCTTTTAGGTTGGACTAGACAGCAGGTGCCACAGCATGAGACGCTGGTGACAAGCTACGTGGCTGTCTCTGGGTGGGCCTTTCACACACATTGTCTTCCTCAGACCTCAAGCAACTTCAGCCGTGGGAGAAGAGACTTGAACCTCCACACCATCCCTGCGTTCCTCTCTGCCCATTCTCCCTTCCACGGCATCCCCCAGGGGACCCAGGCTGGAACCGCATCGCCCCCCTCTCCCTGCTTCTCTATCCTCCAGCCACGCTGACCGGCTGCCTGAACTTAGAGTCATGCCCCAGCACAGACCCTTTGTTCTCGCTGCTCCCTTAGCTCCTGCCAGAGCTCCCTGTGGCCAATGCCCTCATTTCTTCCAGGTTTTTAGCCAAAAATTATCTCTTTGTTGAGTCCGTCCCTGGCCACTGCTCTTTTCTTCTGTCTCAACATTTCCTTTCTTCTGCCCGCTCTTTATTATTTTCTAACTGCCCTTTGCTATTTTTCCTAATAGACCATGTATCTTGCTCACTTATCTCTTTTTCTATATTCCCCACTACAGGGTGAAGGCCAGGAGCTTGTCTATTTGATCCCCTCCCAGGGGCCAGAAGCCGTAACCACATCTGGGACACGGTGCACCCCCCATAAATATCTGTGAGCTGAATCCTTGAGAGGCCGGGAAAATGTACATGCATTTAGCCATTGGGATCCTCGTTTGCTATCACGTCTTTCATATCTCATTGTCCCCAGTTGAGCTGATCACAGTCTGTGGCCACTCTTGTCACTGTCACAGGACAACAGCCCTGACTTCACCCCAGAACTGGAGCATAGTTCATCTTACCTCTTGGTCACCCGAGGTGGCTCCCTGGACTTTTCATGTAGCTCTTCCTCCTGCTGTCCTTGCCATGTTTGTAGGGCCAGCCGAGCTCCCGATGTAGAACACCTTGGCTTCTCCAATCCCTACTTTACAACAGGCACCGAGCCTTGTCGGATCCCCCTGTCCACTTCCTCTGGAATCCACCCTTCCCGTCACATCTCCATGGCCATTGATGCCATTCCCAACACACCTCCCTTCAGCAAAGGAGCAGATGCGCAGGCCTCCCCTCGAAGGCTGTCCCTTCCAGCCCCAGTCCCTGGCAGTGGCTTGTCAGGGACGGACCGTGCAGCCGGATCCACGCAAGCTCAGGCTCTTCGTGGGAGCGCGTGGCAGCAAGAGAAGAAGATGGTTTTATTTTATTATCCAGCTGGTCGGGGATAATAGCTACACCCTCCTCCTTCCTCATCCTGCTCTTGCCCAGGAGCCTGATGGCTGTGGCTGACACTGACAAGGCTTCTCTGTCCTTTAGATGCCAGTAGGTTTGGAAATCTGCAGCAGGATACTGTAGGGAAGAAGAAGGGTGAAAGCCAAGTGCATATTCCCCTGGCCAGTGTGTAAAGTCCTGTGAGACTGCTTTGGTCCCAGGCCACAAGGAGGTGCTGCTCTCAAAGTGACCTGCTCCCTATGGGCTATAGCTGGAGTCCCAATTCTGGGACCCGCTCCTCCCTGTAGTCCCTGGGGCTCACAGGTGATGACCACCCACTGCTCCTGACCCGGGGCTATCGTGCACCTGAGCTTCCCTTCCATCCTCACCTGTGTCGCTTTCTCTAGAGATGTGACCCCTCGGCTTCTCCTGCGTGTGTGCCATGTGCTTTCTGCTGAAGGCAAACTCAGAGTCACACACACACACTGATGACATAAGCATTGGGTAGCAAACACACAGTTTGTACAACCTTCTCTACAAGCCCAGGGAGTCCAAGCACCCTTCTCTCTAGGTGATCAATCAGCAGGGTGTGTGAGGATATCAGTCAGGTCAACAGGGCCACACTGCAAAAGGTAGGGCTGTGTCACCCTTGTAGTGGACATCAGTCCGCTAAGAACCTTCTAAACCATGGATGGACCGAGGAACGGCCCCGAAGCTTTGATCACTGACTTGTCCTATGAGCAGAGCCCAGGAACCTTGCTGGAAGCCTGTGGCCGGCCCGTGTGAGTGGGAGGTCTCTCCAAGAGACGTGAGCCAGCCATCACCTCAGATACCTCCACTCGCAGCAACAACAGTGCCTTTCTGGAGCTTGCCCTGTTCTCACAAACACCCTGTCAGAGGACACTCTTTAGCAGGCCAGTGTCTGCACCCACGAAATCCCGCTTGTGTTCTGTCTGGAACCAAAACCTCTGTAGGCCAATATTCAGACACAATGATGGACCGGGGACAGTATGCGCATCTTCTATCAAAACTGAAGGGGTATGTCCCGGCTATATCGAGGACTCCTAAAAACAGAGTAGAAGAATGAGCAGGCCGATCACAGAAAAAGAAAGAAAAATGGTCCATGAGCATATGCAAACAGACTCATGATAACTGAAGTGGAAATCGAGACCAAACCAGAATACCGCTCCTTGCCTGTGGGCTGTCAGCGTTAGCAATGATGTTCATGTGAAGTTCTGGAACCATGCTGTCATTGTACGATGAAGTTAAAAAGCAAAAAGTGAAATCATTCCACGGAAGAGAAAATACACGTAAATTCAAAGACACTAATGTTCCTTAATGTAAACTTTGAGCTGTAATATCAGTATGAACTCATAATTCATCCATGAAGACGCCCCAGAGGTGAGGGGAGTCCAGTGACAATGAGCATCTGTAGCATCTCCACCACGACGCATGCCTCCTACCGAAGCCAGGATCCCATGGCTGACTCCAGCTCCGAGGTCAGGAGGCAGAGGGCGAAACTGGGTCTCAAACCCTTGCCAAGTAAGAAAGTATTCTAAGAGGGGCATCTGGGAGGTGCAGTGGGTTAAGGACCTGGCTCTTAAGTTTCAGCTCAAGTCGTGACTCAGGGTCATGATATCAAGCCCTGGGATGGGCTCCGTGGTGAGTGTGGGGCCTACTTGAGATTCTCTCTCTCCTCCGTCTCTAAAAAAGGAAAGAGAGAGAGAGAGAGAAGGAAAGAAAAGGAGAAAAAAGAGAAGAGAAGAGAAAGAAGAGAAGAGAAGAGAAGAGAAGAGAAGAGAAGAGAAGAGAAGAGAAGAGAAGAGGGAAGAGAGAAAAGGAAATAGAGAACAACGAAGGCCGGTCTCAAATGCACATGAGCCAGTTTGAAAGGATTCTCACTGGCCACATTTGAGACAATTATTTGAGCATCAGGAAATGATTATAATATTTGTAACTGAATCAAAAAATGAATAAATGATTATTTTTTACATCCCATGGGAGGCTGTGTGTGTGCGTGAGTGTGTGTGTGTGTGTGTGACTGAGAGAGACACGGACAGACAGAGACAGAAGGAGAAATCGTTTCTTTAGAAGAAACTCTAGCTTGTTGAGAAGGAGCAGATGGAATTTTGCAGACCTCTGTTCTGTGTACAGTTGGGTTCAATCAGCATTTTTGTTCTTTCTCTCTTATTCATTAAGTTTTCCCAACCCGCCTATTAGGCTTTCCAAACTCTCCTGCTAGCCCCCTGAGAGCTGGATCCCTGCAGCAGGCCGGCCCAGGAAGAGGCAGGGCAGTGCCACACTGCCAGCCGAGAAGGCTCCAGGCCAGCCTGTCTGGTGGGAAGTGTGCCAGGAGGTACTCACCAGACATATAATTTGGTCCCTGTTTCTAGGAATTGTTCCTTAAAGGACACTGGCCTATATACACAAAGACGCCTATAAAATGGGGATTCGTTTACATTGTTGGTGAGAACACATATTAGAAACTAGCCTGTAAAACACAAGGGTTACAGACCAAACACTTTAATTATAAAGGATGATGTAGCATTTTATAAAGATAAAATACAAGAATAAATCATTCATGTTAAAAAAAATCTCAATTTTTATTTCACAGGAGAAATAATTGATTCAAGCAAGATTTATCAACTGATGCTAAAACTATTAGGTGAGAAAGCAACCAAGTAGTGTCAGAATATCCCCCCACAGAACTCAGGAAGAAAAAGGCATCTTTATTACAGAAAGACATGGTGGTGGTTATCCTAAGCAGCATCAGTAAGGGTAGGAAGTGATTATGTTCCTGTGAAATACAGCCAGATGACGATCTACTCTTTTTGCCAACCACTGAACTTGAATCGAGTCTTCAGACCTAACCACAGCTTCCAGGAGATACAGGGATAGAGGAACATCCTAAACACTACTTAACTTCATAAAGAAGCCATTAAATGAAGTAAAAAGTGGGACTCTTGATTTACAGCGATATGGTCTTTTCAAAAAATCAGTGTCATTAACAAAGAAAAGAGGAAGGGTCTAATCTAGATGAAAAGACACCAAGAAGTTATGACAACCAGTGTCATTCATGCCCCTTGATGGGTTCCTATCTGAGAGAGGAAGCCATGAGATGTTTTGGGAAGAACTGCGGAATACCCATGGTCCAAACAGTAGATGAAGGGAATTACCATTAATTTTTGTAGCTGGGATAATGGCTTCTTTATGTAAGAGAATGTTCTTAGTTTGGGGACAAAATTAAAATGGTGTGCCAATTGATTTATGGAAGCAATCATGCCTGTACTCATTTTCAAAGGGTTTGGCTGGAACAATAGCAACCAATAGCTAGATAAAAAGCAAATGTGGAAAATACTAATAATTACTGGGTTTACGTGGCAAGTGTTTGGGCAATCATTGGATTATCCTTTCCATTTTTCTCCATGTGTAAAAGATGTCCAAGCTAGCCTGGGAAACATCAAGGAGCACCTCGTTATTTGATGGGGACTCCTAGGATAAACTACACAAACTAAGCATCAGAATGTCCGGGTGGAGGAGGCTGCCTACATCACACTTGGCAGAGGTGAGAAATAGTTTCATAATGTTTAGTGACAAAGATGCTGGAATTGCTAAACTAGCCTGACTCATAGTGTTAGGTATTAGATCATTGGTTATTGATTCACATATAGATGGTAGACATGCCAGTAGGAGCCACCTCTGGATGGACTATGTGCTTCCTAATAAACACACAGCAGACCACCCTGGCCCATGCATTCCTTATCAGCATATACAGTGTGAAATTAGACATCTTACTTGGGTTTGCATATAATCCTGGTATTAGAGTGTTTTAGACAAAATTGCATGCACTGTCACATTCCAGCATGAATCTCCCTAGAGCCTGTCTTTGTTCTGTGTTCAAAACCATGGCTGACTCTTCCTTCCCTGCCTAAGAGAACAGCAACTATGGAGTGCGGCATCATAGTCCCTCCCTGGACCTAAACCACCTTTCTGGACATATTTCCTTTACTTCCTGTCTGTGCTCTGTGACCAGCTGCACTGGACCACCTGCCATTTCTTCAAACGCAACTTCTGCATTTGCATCCTTGCCCACTGACTCCCTTCCGTTGCCACTTCCTCTCCATCCTGTCGGAGGGCACACCTGGGAGTTAGGGCTCCGTGGAATGGAATTGGTTTCACCACTGACTGGTGGTGTAAGGAAGTCACCCAATGCTCTGGACTTCAGTTTTCCTCTCTACATAATTAACTTACAGATGGTACCTACTTTACAAAGTGTTTGCAAGGATTAAAAGAAATAATCTCATGTGACTAGAACTTTGTTAATACATTTATGTAAGGTCTTAATTCATGGTATCTACCTAATATCTAATATCAGTCATCTCTCTATCTACCTATCATCTAGGTAGCTGGCATCACATTACATCCACCAATCAGTATTTGATAAATGTCTATTGAATAGATGAATAAAAGAGTTAAAACAAATCAATATTCAGGGGCCCCAATTGTGTAGTGACATCAGACCAAAGCCAGAGGGTTATGATCTGAATCCATGATCCCCCCAAGATTGGCCTGGACTGATTCCCTAGGTGCTGTTTCTGGGGTCCTTTGGTAGGGTAGGGTGGAATGAAGTGCCAGCAGGACATTCTTTGAGGGGCTCCTGAGATGCCCCAGAAGCCAGAGGACTCTTGCAAGGAGAAACCACATGGCTTGATCTCAACCAGCCCACATAGGAGGGAACCCAAGTATTCAGCCAGGTCCTAACCCTGGCTGAAATAGACCAACTAGAAATAGACCAACCTCTGATCTTGACTTTGGACCCAAGTTTAGAAAATTTTAGAAAATTTTCTGAACTCATGGCATCCCCTTGCCTAGTCTATCCTTACTCCCTTCAGGACACAGTTGCTCTGAGAACTTTGATATCTCTGCCCTTAATCCTTCTACCCTTGTTGTCTGGCCCAGGCTAGAAATGAGTGATCCTTTTTGTTCCCATCACGCCCTGTACTTCCCTCCAGCATTGCTCAGTTTGTGTTACTTGGAAATGTTGGACTTCTCCATTACTCTGCTCCTTACGGCATGGGCTCCTTGAGCTGGGACGCTATGCATGGCCGTCTGCCCGGAGTTTAACACAGAGCCTGGCAAATGACAGACAGTAAAGGACCATTGGCAACAGTTGGCAAGAGGCACGTAGGAAATATCCCTGGATGGTGATGGTGACGTTTATGATAAGCCCATGTAGCTTGGCCAAGCTTAACTGGAAGCATCCAGACTGAAGTCATCTTGGGAAAAACAAAGCCAGAATGAGCACCATGCACCTGGCCAGAAGTGGAAGAAATGAGTGAGTATCACTTTGCCATCTCTCTGCAGGACAGCCTGGGGGAGCCGGTGCCACCTCCGTCACGGGAGCCCAACCACTGGTGGGCGTTCACTCATGTGTCTGCGCTCCGAGAACATCACCGCAATGTGAGGCCACTTCAGAGCCATTTGCAAACAGATTACATGCAAGATGCCTTATTCCAAGAGAGCTGGGAGCAAGTCCACAGCTTAATACAAAAGCAATGTGTTCCCTTTTGTTCTGTTTTCTCCTCTCTGTAGAACTTACTGCTCCTCAAATCAGACATGTATGAAGCTCTGGGGCCTAGGAAACTTAGGGAACATAAAGTCTGCAGAAAATTGTTGAAACAGGAATGCCAGTAAGTTTTCCAGCAGATTCTCCATGTTCATAGCACTCTGTGGTATGGGAGTCTATCTGGAGCAAGTTCCAGGAGTGAATTCCAAATGACCTGGAAGGAATCCTAAGTGAAGAGGGACATAGACCTTCAAAGTCCCCACTTCACTCACAGGGGCAAGAACAGGAAAGGGGAACAAAAGCAAATAAAGAGAACTCAAATCAGAGTCAACCTGGGGACTCAGCTCTGTCCCAGGAACCAGGAGGCCAACCCCATGCAGTGGGAGCTGGCTGTGAGCTAAGTTACCACCAGGAACAGTTTTCTGGCCGAGGCGATGAGCTTCTGTGGCCTCTGAAGGTTGGTTCTAGCACGTGTAAGGATTACCTGAGCTCTTATTAAGATTGAAGTTTCCTGTGCCCAAACCCAGAGGCTCCACTTCAACAGCCTGGGGTGGTTCTCCAGAATCTTCGTCCCAGATGTTCAGGTGGGAATGTTGGAAAATGTCCTTTTTGGCCTCAAGAACTGGAGACACAGAATGCTCTTCTGGTCCAGAGGCCATCTCTGTCCTTCCAGATCATTACATGGCCTTTCTCAGAGAGCTCAGAAACTCCAGCATCCACCTCCTCTCACCTTGCAATGAACACACTCAGGAATAAGGTGAGCCTGGAATGGAGCGGAGGACTCCGTGTCCCCACACCGCTCTCTGAACCACCTACTAATATTGGCACTTGCCTAGCTTCGATTCTGAGCTCCAGCTATAGCACCTGTTACCCTGCCTCGATAGGTCTCATGCATGTCCTCAGGGGGCTACAAACCCCTTGAGGACAGAAGCTGTGCGCCCCTCATGTGTGTGAGCCCCCTGGTGCATGGCACACAGCAGAGCACGCACCAAACCCTGGCAGGTCTGGTGGATTGACGCTAATCAACACTCACTTTCATCACTGACTAACGATGGACTATGCAGGATTTCTTGAGTGTAGCTCCTGCATCCACTGTGGCCAAGGGTGGCCTTGCAGTGACTGCTCTGGAACGTCAGGAACAGGAGAAAAAGCTGTTATGCCCGACGTTTCACTCTTCGGTCACAAATCTTGGAGAGAGACCCAGGTGTCATGGAATTTGCCCTCTTGTCCAAAGGGAAGATTAATTCAGTGTCCTGGAATGACCAAACAGTGTTTTATACTTAATGTCTTTTAATCAGTGAATCCAATAAATACTCCATATGAAGAGATTTATAATATCTCATGACCGCCATTGGTCCAGCTCAGACCAGCATTCTCTCCTGAAGAGAACCAAGGCATCACAGCGTGTGGAAGCTGAGACATGGCTCATGTGAATGATACCTCATCAGATTTTAAGTGGAAAATGTCAATCACGTTAAAAACTTCAACATACTTTGCATAATATGTTCACCATTAGGGTGCTACCAATGAGGCTAAGTAGCACATGAAAAAGAATATTTGATTTATAACACAGTTCGACATTTATTAAAACCTCCAAAAATTCTGTGAGGTGAGGATTAGCAACTTGTTTAACAAATGATGTGACTCTGAATCAGTCACCTTGGGTCGTTTTCTGAACTCCCAGCTCTGACTCACTCACTGTCCTGAAATCTCACAGACATGCTGTCCAAAGCTCACTGCCTTGTGGCCATTTCCTAACCATGGCCTTCTGGAATGTCAAAGTTGGAAGAAGGCCCATAAATAATGCTTTAAAAATATCTGATGGAAAGTAATTTATGCACATGAGAAAAAAATTAAACTAAACTGCACAATAGGGTACAAGAGGGAAAGATAGTCTCCCCCCTTCCCCAGCTTTAAACTTCACTGTCAGATATGTCCCTTGCTACTTTTTCATGTATCTGTCAAGCAGGTGCAAACATATTTGTGTATGTGCACATGTATAGATCTTACTTATTTACACAAGTGGAACATATTATGCATAGTGTAGTGAACTCTCTACTTTCAGCTGAAGACACAACTTGGAGATAATGTTCTCTATCAAGGAGTATAGCTATAAATATGCATTTTTTTGGTATTTTATTTTATGGGTGTAAGAAAAATTATTTAATGAGTACCCTACTACTGGGCAACTATTTTTTCTTCCCTTTTGTTATATTAAAATGAATATTCTTATGCATTTTTCCCTTTTTTGAGTAAAGTTGACCTACAATGCTACATTAGTTTCAAGTGTACAACCCAGTGATTCAACATGTTTCAGAGTGCCTAGTAATTCCTGGGCAAAAGGAATGTAGATAATTACCAATTGTCTCTAAAGAGGAAGCAAAAATGTATACCTCCATTAAAATTAAGTGTACATGGGGCTCTGGGGTGGCTCAGTGGGCTAAGCCTGAGCCTTTGGCTAAGGTCATGGTCTCAGGGTCCTGGGATACAGCCCTGCTTCAGGATCTCTGGTCAGCAGGGAGCTTGCTTCCCCCTCTCTCTGCCTGCCTCTCTGTCTACTTGTGATCTCTCTCTCTCTCTCTGTGTCAAATAAATAAATAATCTTTAAAAAAAATAATACCAAAAGCTTTAAAAAAATTAAAAAAAATTAAGTGTACAAAATGCCTATTTTTCAATCAACTACACCAAGACAAAGTATTAAGATTGTAAAATGTTTTACCAATATGATAAAAATAGTATCTCATTTTAATTTTAATTTCTAATATAGTGAAGTTAAGCTTATTGTCAGAAGTTTAAAAGCCATTTGTGTTTCTTTGCCCATAAAATATTAATTCAAATCTTTTGCCCAATTGTATGGTAGACTATGACTTTTTCTAATTGACACGCAAGAGCTCTTTACATATCAATAAAGGAAGATCTATATATTTACAATTTATACAGTAAAACTTTTTTTTTATTTTTTGGTCTTGAATTTGTTACTTGTGTTTTTATTTTGGAAAAATTTTTATATCAAATCAAATAGTTTATATAGGGACACCTGGGTAGCTCAGTCTTTTCAGCATCTGTTTTTGGCTCACGTCATGATCCCAGGGTCCTGAGATCTAGTCCCTCATCAGGTTTCCTGCTCAGCGGGCATTCTGTTTCTCTCTCACCCTCCTGCTACTCTTGCCTGTGCTCACACTTTCTCAAATAAATAAATAAAATCTTTCAAAAGAGTTTGCATAATTTTTGTTGTTATTGTTGTTCAATTTTGGTATGTGAATTTTGTTTCTTGCTTATTAAGTTCTTTCCCACTCTGAAATTATGTAAATGAAATTCTTCATTGTTTTATTCTAGTCTTTTTAATTTGATATTACAACTTTAAATTTGTAATCCATTTGAAATTTACACTTATATAACGCAAATGAACTGAGGGGTCAGACTGATTTTTTTTTTTTTTTTTTTTTGTCTAATGGTTAGTTGTATGGCAACAAAATTTCTTATTCATTCTTACATATTCCATGACTTTCCCTCTGACTTTGTATGCTACATTTATCATATACTGAATTAATATATGTATTACAATCTGTTTTTATACTGTTTCTCTCCATTGTTTTTATTTTTTTTTTCTTTAAATATTTTATTTATTTATTTGACAGAGAGAGAAATCACAAGTAGGCAGGAGGCAGGCAGAGAGAAAGGGAATCAGACTCCCTGCTGAGCAGAAAGCCCAATGCCGGGCTCGATCCCAGGACCCTGAGATTATAACCTGAGCCGAAGACAGAGATTTAACCCACTGAGCCACCCAGATGCCCACTTTTATTTGTTTTTATACCCAGTACAAAATCACTTTATTTACTTCAACTTCATAGTACATATACAATTGGATATATTTTTTTCATCTCATTTATTTGTCATCTTCAGATTTTTCTATGTATATGAGAACAATATGTTTATGAAATTAAGAATTTGATAAAGTAACAAATTCTATTGGAGTTTTTATTGAAATTGTATTTTGTTTATATTGCCAAAGTATCTATTCATTCTAACCACAAAGCATAATTTTCTTTTAAATTTTTCAGCAGACATATGTTTTCTTCATATAGATATTCTTTATAGTTTGATTTATTCTTAATTATTTGGTCACTGGTGAAATTATAAATAAACATATATAATATATATTATATACATTATAAACATATTTTATATATGTGTGTGTGTGTGTATATATATATATAGAGAGAGAGAGAGAGAGAGCCAAACACAAGAGGTATCACTAATAATGACTAAAGGTGCGCTGACAGAATTAGCAGGATCTGTCAGTACTTAACATACTTGCCAAACAAAACTCAACAACCATAAAGGCAATTAACAATACTCCTCACACAATATCATATACAATGTTTAGCATATAATCAAAAAGTATGAGGAAAAGCATGAAAAATATGTCTATAATCAAAGAGAAAAGCAGTCAATAAAAGTTCAGCATGTTGAAGAATTTAAAGCAAAGAGGTGCATTAAGAGAGAGTAGAGGAGAAATCTTAGCAGAGAAGTGAGAATGATAAATAAATATATCAAAGGTAAATTCTGAAACAGAAGAGTTAAATATCTGAAATGAAAAGGTCATTTCTACAGGCCTACTGGCAGGTTAGACAGTGAAGAAGAAAGTGACATAAAGTGGAAGACAGACCAAAGAAATTTTACAACCTGAAAAACATAGAGAAGAAAGATTAATAAAATAATAATAAGTAGAACCTCAGGGTCCTGAGGGAGAATAACAATTAATGGAATAAGTATACAACTGAATTCCCAGGAGAGGGAAGACAAACTAAGTCAGGGGAAGATACTGGAGAAATAACAGCTGAACTATTTTTAAGCTCAATGGAAAGCACTAATCTACAGATTTAAGAAACATGACATCCCTTAGCAGGGTAAATGAAACACACACACACACACACACACCTGGGCACATCAGAGTAAAGTTGTTAAAAACCAAAATTAAAAAGAAAAATTTTGAAAGCAACCACATGAAAGAAGAGAGTGCATTAAACCCATAGAGAAAAATAGATAATGATGACTGACTTCTCAACAGAAAAAAGAAAAGAAAAGAGAAAAGTAAAAGAAAATGAAGGCCAAAGGATAAAGGGATGACATTTTTAAAGTGATGAAAATAGGGGCGCCTGGGTGGCTCAGTGGGTTAAGCCACTGCCTTCGGCTCAGGTCATGATCTCAGGGTCCTGGGATCGAGCCCCACATCGGGCTCTCTGCTCAGCGGGGAGCCTGCTTCCTCCTCTCTCTCTGCCTGCCTCTCTGCCTGCTTGTGATCTCTCTCTGTCAAATAAATAAATAAAATCTTTAAAAAAATAAATAAAGTGATGAAAATAAAAACTGTTAATTCCCCATTTTATACCCATTGCAAGTATCTTTGGAAATGAGGATGAAAAGGGGCGCCTGGGTGGCTCAGTTGGTTGAGCATCCAGCTTTTGGTTTTGGCTTGGGTCATAATCTTGGGGTTCTGGTATCAAGCCCTGGGTCAGGCTTTGAGATCCGCATGGAGTCTGCTTGCTCCCCTCCCTCCCCCATCTCATGTTTTCTCTCTCTCTCTCTCTCTCTCTCTCTCAAATAACTAAATAAATAGTTAAAATCCTCAGGAAAAAAAAATAACATGAGGATGCAAACAAGACATTTTTCTTGAAATAGGAGTGCAGGAAGCATGTTGGCATGGTTCACAATCAGAAATAAAAAAGGAGGCTCTTCATGAATAATAAAAAGAGAATATCAAAACTTGGAAATACTGAAAGGAATGAAGAGTACTATAAATGGCAAATATAAAATAATATAAATAAAAATAAGTGCAAATATATGGGTAAACATGAAAAACTATTTTTCCTTTATTTGTTTATTCTCACTTAAACATTATGAGATTTTTAGCATATGTAAAATATACAACAAAAATTGTATAGAATAGAGGAAATTTAAATGGAGTGATACTTGAAGGTACTTATATTGAAATTCATAAAATGCTACATGGAACAACTATAGAGTAGAAATTATTTTAAATTCCCATGAAATATTCACCAATAGAAACAAATGCAGGACCATAATAATAAAATCCCAGTAAATTTTTTAAAGTTTGAAGATCTTATATTGTATATTCTTTGGCTAAATTGGAGCATAATTTGAAACATATAACAATAAGATATTTATTTAAAACCCCCAAAACTTATTTTTTATTATTTTTTAAAGATTTTTATTTATTTATTTGACAGAGAAATCACAAGTAGGCAGAGAGATGGGCAGAGAGAGAAGGGAAACAGGCTCCCCGCCTAGCAGAGATCCTGATGTGGGACTCAATCCCAGCACCCTGAGATCATGACCTGAGCCAAAGGAAGAGGCTCAACCCACTGAACCACCCAGGTGTCCTTTTTTTTTTTTTTAAACCCAAATACTTATGTTAGATAATACACCTTTCAATAAGACATTGTTAGAATAAAGAATCGTGACAAAATATTTTGAATGAATTTATAATGAAAACAAACATCAAAAGTAGTGAAATACAGAAAAAGCAGCATATAGTATATAATTTGTGGGGGATTTTGTATATATTACCAAAAATCGGTATAAAATCAATGGTATTTCCTTCTTAAGAATCTAGGAAATGAAGAGCAAATCAAACAAAACTATCTATAGAAATAAAAAGTAAAATTCTAGCGTATGATTAAGATAATAAAAAAACATTAAAAAATTAACATGGATAGGGGCGCCTGGGTGGCTCAGTGGGTTAGGACCTCTGCCTTCTGCTCGGGTCATGATCTCGGAGTCCTGGGATCGAGCCCCGCATCGGGTTCTCTGCTCGGCGGGGAGCCTGCTTCCTCCTCTCTCTCTGCCTGCCTCTCTGCCTGCTTGTGGTCTCTGTCAAGTAAATAAATAAAATCTTAAAAAAAAAATTAACATGGATAAATTTAGTTTGTTGAAAATATAAATTAAATCAATAAACCCTGAGCAAGACTAAGAAAGAGGAAAAATAGAAAAAAAATAAAAAATATTTACCAACCTCAAGAATGAGAGAAAAGATGTTATAAATTAATGACTCATGCCACAGCTATTAAAAGAATAGTATATGATAGTTGTGAGCAACTTTCTGCCAATAAATTGTACAAATTAGAAGCAATGGAAAAATTCCTTTAAAAACATAACTGAGCAAAATTAACACAAGACATTTTAGAAGTCTGACTAATTAAAGCAATTAGACTTATTACAAAAACCTACCCCACCCCATCACCACCACCCTGTGGCAGGTCCTGCTCCAAATACGTAAGAGTGAGATGAGCCCAGATGTACACAAACCCCCTCAGAAAACAGAGCAAGTGGGGTCACTCTCATAACTCTGATACCAAAAAACAAAAAAGGTATTATAAAAAATGTAAAAATTAACATTTTTCAGAAACATACACATAAATATAATTAATAAAACATTAAGAAATCCAATTCAGCAACATATAAGAGGGATAATATAGTACTATGTCTTAAGCAAGTGAGATTTATTCCAGGAATGCAAGATTGGTTTGTCACTTGAAAATACATTAATATGGTTCACCACATTAATAATCAAAAGATGCAAAAGAAAGCATGGTTTGAAATTCAACACAAATTAATGATAAGACAAAATCACTACGTCAAACCATAAATTGAAAGGAATATGTTCATTTTGATAAAGGGCATTTACAAAAAATATCTACATCTATTATCACATTTAATGATAAGTTGTTGAATAATTTCCCTATAAGATTATTATAAGGTAATCATATCTGTTCTTATCTCTTCAAGTCAATAGAACAATAAAGCAAGAAAAATTCATAAAGTTTGGAAAGGAAAGAATAAAGTCTTTTTTTTTTTTTTTGCAGTTATCATGAACATGTATGTAGAAAATCCTAAGAAGGTTACAAAGCAATTGTTGGAGATAGCAAGTGAATTGAGCAGGATCACAGGATAAGGTCAACATTACGGCTACATATATACAAGCCACATGCAAATGGAAACAGTTTAAGAAGTGGTACCATCCACATGAGCATCAAAAACCATAAAATATATTTTTAAAAGATTTTATTTATTTATTTGACAGAGAGAGACCACAAGTAGGCAGAGAGGCAGGCAGAGAGAGAAGAGGAAGCAGGCTTCCCACAGAGCAGAGAGCCTGATGTGGGGCTCGATCCCAGGACCCCGGGACCATGACCTGAGCCAAAGGCAGAGGCTTTAAGCCACTGAGTCACCCAGGCGCCCCCAAAAACCATAAAATATTTAAGAATAAATTCAATAAAACCCATGCTAGATCTGAGTACTAAAAACTGTAAAAATAATTTCTGAGAGTGGCACCTGGATGGCTCAGTTGGTTAAGTACCTGACTCCTAATTTTGGCTCAGGTCATGATCTCAAGGTCATGAGATTGAGCCCTGCATCGGGCTCTGGGCTCAGCAGGGAGCCTGCTTAAGATTCTTCCTCTCTCTCTCTCTCTCTCTGTCCCTTCCCCCACTCACACTCATGCTCCCTCTCTGTCAAATTAATAAATAAATCTTTAAAAATTTTTCTGAAAGAATTTAAAGACCAAATAAATGGAAAGATAAAGTTTAGGGATTAGAAATCTCAAAATTACCAAGATGTCAATGCCCCTGCAAGTTGGTCTATAGTTTCAATGCAAACCCAATCAAAATCTTAGCAAACATTTTTATAAATATTAACAAGCTGATTCTAAAATGTATGCAGTAATCTCAAGACTCTAAGATAGCCAAGGCAAATTTTTAAAGATTTATTTATTTATTTCAGGGGTGAGGGAGCAAGCGGAAGGAGGGGAGAGGGAGAGGGGAGAGAGAATCTTAAGCAGACAATCTTGAGCATGGAGCCTGACATGGGGCTCGATCTCATGTCCCTGAGATCATGACCTGAGTTGAAATCAAGAGTCAGACACTTAATCGACAGAGCCACCCAGGCAGGAACCCCTAGCCAAAACAATCTTAAGGACAAATAAAGTTGGAGAATTTTCACTACCCAATTTTAAGGCTTGCTATACAGCTTCCAAAGCGTTGTGGTTTTGACATATGGATAAAGAAATAGGTCAACATAGCAGAATCAGCCCAGAAGTAGCCCCAGAGGTATACGTTTCTATGAATTTGGTGAAGGTCCAGGGTAATTCTATGGGGAAAGCGTGTTCTTTAGATCCAATAGGTTAGAACAATTAGATAAAGATCCTAATTCCTTTCTCCAACTTTATTATCTTTATTTTAAAGGTAATTTATTATCTATATTTTATTAATTAATTAATTTATTTATTATCTTTATTTTAAAACTAAAAATCTGCAGTCTGTATGGACACAGAAGGGAGTGTATTAGTTACATTTTTTATAGTATATGATAGTTCTACTGTCGACGTTTATAACAGAGTCAAACATCGTTATATTAGGAGCCTCCTAATATACTATATACCTAATATACAACTGAGAACGCGCGCAAAGATTTCACGTGTGAAAGGGAGGTGTTTCCTAATACTGATCAATCTCAGAACTTGCTTTCTTTCTTTTTTTTTTCTTAAACAGGACACTTAACATCCCAGGAAGTCAGTAACACACACACCCACGCACGCACGCACACAGCCAGGTACATATAAATCCAACACCATCCCCAGAGTTTCAGGTGAAGGGACCAGGGTCCCACAGGTAAGTGACACCTGGGGTGCTTTGGAGAGGCACTAGCCCGAGGCCCGTCTGCTCCAGGCCAATGTGGCTCTGGCTCTGGCTCCGTCAGGTCCCCATTGAGGAAAGTGGTATTTCGCTTCCAAAGAATGCCCTCTGCCCATGATGCTTCCACTCCCCGAAGAAGTCACTGAGTCTGAGAAGCAACACGAAATACGATTCTGTGTTCCTCTGGAATTGTTGCCACATTTTCCCTTTACAAGGGAATCATTTCAAAACCTTCAGTTCAAGTGGGGAAAAGGGGTGCTGTGGTTGACATAAATATCACGTGTCCGGGCACACAACAAATGATGAAAAGAGGCTTATCCCGTGCAGACCCGGGTGGCGGCGAGCGCGTGGTCAGAAATGCTGGCCAATGTTCGAAGACTCTACAATGTGCCCTGAATCTGTGAATCTCGGCCTCAGAACGCAGTCCTGTCCCCCACCTCAACCTCTGCCCAGACACCCGCTCCCACCGGCCCGGGCTGTAATTTAACTCCTGTCGTGGAAACTCCCTCACAGCAAAATGTACATGCTCTGTGATTTTGGAAAATCTCTTTCTGTTGCGTGAACCGATTGTTTGAAAACAAATGAACCCCAAACCCATCAGATCAGGCCCATTTCCTCTCCCTGCTGCCTGATCCCAAAAGTCAAAGATGGGGGGAGTTCTCCCATGAGGACTTGACAGTCCAAGTTAGAGAAGGGAAAGCGGTGTGGGAAAATGGCTTGGTTATACTCAGGGCTTGGAGAAGACCCAATGGCAGAGCGTCCCCTGGGGCGTGGGCTGGAAATGTGATGAATGAGCTGGCCAAGGAGCCCTGCCTCCTCCCCAGCACATGTTTTTCTACTTTCTTCCTAATATATAGCTGGATTATTGCTAAGGCGTGAACAGTTCTGGAACTCCTCCCCATCCCTGAAGACTCAGCCAGCCCACCCCATGTTTTACTTGAAACATAAACTACTTGGAAAGACAAAGCCTGCTCGATGTTACAAGGGCACCAAGCATTAACAATAAAGGTTCACCTGTGCCTCATCTGGAGCTTTCCAAATGGCAATGAGGTTCCCATCTCTCGGGGGAAAAAACGGGGAGCCCCACGATGCTTTCCTGGTGAGCGGCAGATCACGAACATGTACATTTGCACTTAGAACCGTATCGAGATTTCTTTAAAAAATTGTTTCCTGGAAAAGCTTATCTGCCAAACACCTTCCCATCCATTATGTAAATGTGGAAATGTCATCAGTGTTGCTGAGTTCTGAATAACGATGGCATCAAAATAGGGATTTTAATGCTTCTTTGAATTTTTAGAAGTTTTCTGAGCCTTTTTATGGGCCAGTTAAGATTTTTTTTTATTTTTTTATTTTTATCTCTGAGACAAAGAGTTGTGTTTGTCCGAAGTTTAATGAAGCCAGAAGCCCAGAAATTGTTGAGATCTGCGTAAGGTTCACCCTGGCCTGGGCTAGAAGGGCTCTGGGAGACAAGGGGTCATCCAAATATTAGGTTTCTGATATTGTGATGCAAATTGTAAAACAGCTAATGTTCAGAACGTCTCTCAAGCAATGAAGTGTCATATCTGAAGGGAAGAGCTGTTTCTGAGGCTGAAGTTTTTTCAAATGCAGCTGGCCAAGGGAAGGGGGCCAGCGCAGAAAGTCAGGGTCAGCTGTTGGCTCTGGCTATGTCCCATAGAGCTGGGCGTGCAGCATGAGGCTGGCGGGGCTCTGTGGCCTTCTGAACCCCAGCATCAGTGGCAGTGACAATGGAAGCCCACAGCAAATGCCAGAAGCCTCAAGAAGGGACACAGTCAGGGAAAGCCGGCCCTACACGAGTGCTCCCTGTAAATATTCAGGGGGGTTAGCCCAGAGTTCACTATTCCCTCTTGCACAGCCAAGCGTATCTGACCTCGTGGGCTGCCTCACGTTCCCCTTTGTCCGGCCACCCCCCTTCACGTGCCGTGTTCCTCTCTAGGAATCCGGACCACTCGTTTGATATCGGTTTGGGGCTTCTGCCTGAGGAACCTCATGGGTTTCTCTGAGGTGAGTTGTCCTGGAGGACAGAAAGGCAGCTCACGGATGATGCTTTTTTTCCATCAGCCTTTGTTCTCTTGTAAGTCCCAGCCTCTGGGAGGAAAAGGAGATGGGAGCTGGAATGTCAAGCTTAAGTTGGAGGGAGGGAAATGGAGGAAGCAAAAGGAAAAGGAAAATTAAGAATCCAAATGAAGTCAAACCTGACTTTCAAGCATATCTATCTTGTTCCTGCCCACCCCCATCAATTCTATTAATGCTAATCCCACTGGTAATTAATTTCTCTTTAGCAATAGTGGTAAATACATTTTATTCAAACTCAAGGTGGATAATCTTAAACTTTCCCAAGGATACAGCAAAACATATACACAAAAACTCAAAAAAGTCATCACGGGAATGAATCTGTGTCCCGTGGAGCATAGAAGGGGCGCGTCCGGCAGTAGACTCCTTGCCTGGCTGTGGGCTCCTGGTCAATGGTTCAGTGCCTCAGTTTCCTCAAGCAGGATCATGGCAACACTGCTTTCTACCTCCTTGGAAGCTGGGGAGTTAAAAGGGCCAGTACCCAAGAAGCCTGTGGAACAGTGTTTGGTGTCAGTGTTCCTTCTGTTGGGGTGGTTTGCTCTGCCGGGCTGCACGCAAGATGGTGCACAGAGCTGGGTCCGTGAGCCTGTTGAAAGTGTGGGACCCGAGCACCATTTCGTAACCACAGCTCGGATCCAAGGAGGGCATTTCCGCCTGCTTTCTTTTCCACTTGCAAATGATACCATTTGCCAATCCCCATTTCTTTCCTAGGAAGTGAAGCCCCCATAATGACCAGGCCAGGGCGGATGGGCAGTAGGGAGAGAGGAACATCCGTGGCCTGCCTCCCACCAGCAACCTCCTTCTTTTAAAGCACACGGTTGGCTTGCAGAGGAAAAGCTCACAGCTCCATTGTGTAGCCAGTGAGGATCCTTGAGATTATCCAAGGACACTTCCAGACAAATGTTTCAATGTGCCGCCCCACTGAGACAGGGGAAGGAGAGCAGACAGTGGGAGGCCGGTGCACCGGTAGTGCTCGGGACCAGGTCTGGGTCTAGATTTGGGGATTTACTCGCCGCTAAAAATAAGGACAATTGCTCAGAGCCTGGATCCTGGATAGATGAGAGAACCTCTCATTTCTAAACAGAAAGGACCCTCTGATGCCAGGGTTGATGCCTGGCTCACAAACTGCATTGAGGGCATTGTCCCTGTGTCCCTTAGCTTCACCTGGGTGGGACACATCTGCTCATGGCCTTTAATTCACTGCAAGGCTTCAGCGACCCCTGACCATTTTTTCTCAGGGCACCAGGTCAAAAGGCCTTTGGGTTTCAAGTGCCCTTATTCTCCCAGCCTGAAACGCTCCAAACCCTTGAGGAGGGAGAGGAAGCACCAGAGAAAACATTTGCCTAACCGTGTTTTAAAAAAATCCTTCTCCAGAAATAAAATGGAGATCCCAAGTCCCTACAGCGAGCGATAAAGTACAACCCCAAACCCCCTTTTAAAAAATGTAATGTTTCCCCTTCTCCCCGAAAATATTTATCTTATCTGTTTTTAAGACTTAAAAAGGCAAACAATGCAGTAATTATCTTTAGGAAAATGGGAAGTAGTAAGAGCCAGAGAGAATGAGTCATACTTCTGTTTTCTTTTCTTCCTACCATAACTGTTTCTTTTGGAAGACATCTGAATCGTGGTTATTAATTTATCTTTATGCGATTTCCAGCTGCTGATCACGTGTTACACCATATAATAAGGGGAACAAGAGAGGAGCCTGGGGAGCAGGGCTTTTCTCAACGCGAAAAGCAGGTTTTTAAAATCACAAATCCTGGCACCCACGTCCCTTGGCAATCACCGCCCTTTCTCCAGGAGGCGCCTAACCCAACAAGTGATGAAGGGTAATCAGCTGGAAAATGGAATCTGTCCCTCCATGACGAAAGGAACCTGGGAAGTTGGATACATGGGGTCAGCTCAGAAGCTGCGTTTGGCTAAGGAGAGGAACCCACAGCTGGATGCTTCTCAGGGGGGACCGGCTGGCTTGGGACACGCAGCTACATATGCGCACCTACTGTGTGTTTAGCCAGAGTTGAGAAGTGAGGATAACACAAAGACAAATGTAGCCAGGACTCAGGAAACCCCTTCAAGTTCTTGGTAATCAGGAAAGGTGCGCATGACCTGCGTGGGCGAGAGCTGAGTCAGGAGACACAAAACCCACACGTCTCCTCTTGCTCCCACTTCCCACATGAGCTGCCTCAGAAAATCACTTGATAAAACCAAAATGCAGAGAGCCTCTCAGTAAGGTGGGAATAATAACGCCCATCTCACCAGGGAAGAGAGCGAGGTGTGCGAATGTCCCGGAGTGCGGTACCCATGCTATCTCTACAGGGAAAAGCAGGCCACCCCGCAGAGGTCAAGGAAACTAGGGAAAGTGAGAGGCGGTTTCTAAATACGCAGAAGGGGAATGCTGAGGAAACCTGTAGGGGTGGGGGGTCTGACTTTGGGGCTGGGGCTATGGAAGGAAGGAAGAGTATGCCAAGTGGGGAACAGTGTTCACGAGGGCACAGAGACAGAAAGGACATTCATGGCGTGAGTACCCACGGAGCTCAGGAAGGACACCCAAGTGAAGAAAGTGTGTGGCAGCCAGCTGAGGACGAAGGTAAGGGAACCTTCACTCCACATGGTGGATGTTGGGTTCTAAGGAACAGAGACTCTGGTTTCTTGCCTTTAATTTTTTTAATGACTTACAGTTTAGCTTTTATTTTTTTTTCTAAGAGAGCCACCATTTTTATGCAGAACAATATGGCGATGACATGAGGCCCACAACACAAACATTACTCTAAGATATGTAATTTAAAAATACACAAAGACTTTTTTCTAGTGTCATTTTGTTGTTGTTGTTTGTTTATTTCTATTTTGTTTTGTTTTGTTTTGTTTTGTTTGAGAACTTCTTGGTAAGGTTAACATATTTCAAGAATGTAATATACCTTCTTTTCCGAACCCCCCAAAAAACTCTATGGTTAAGCCTTTAAGAATGACCATTTGTGGGCGCCTGGGTGGCTCAGTGGGTTAAGCCGCTGCCTTCGGCTCAGGTCATGATCTCAGGGTCCTGGGATCGAGTCCCACATCGGGCTCTCTGCTCAGCAAGAAGCCTGCTTCCCTCTCTCTCTCTGCCTGCCTCTCCGTCTACTTGTGATCTCTCTCTGTCAAATAAATAAATAAAATCTTTAAAAAAAAAAAAAAAGAATGACCATTTGTCCCCCAGCAACCTCCAAAAGAAAAAAAAAAAAAAAAAAACTGGCTCATACTGTCTAAAAAAATCGCTGTGCAATGTTTCATTTGGAAACATACCCATGTTGGATTGCTAACACAGTCACTGAAATAAAATAAAGGTTAGAAGATTCGCTGGCAAACAAAGTTTGAACTCAAGGCTTGGGTAAGCTAAGCTGATATTTTAAATTTTTTAAAAAAAAATTTTTTTTATTTATTTATTTGTCAGAGAGAGAGAGAGAGTGAGCACAGGCAGACAGAGTGGTAGAGGGAGAAGCAGGCTCCCTGCGGAGCAAGGAGCCTGACGCAGGACTCGATCCCAGGACCCTGGGATCATGACCTGAGCCGAAGGCAGCCACTTAACCAACTGAGCCACCCAGGCGTCCCAAAGCTGATATTTTAATTACCCTCTTACTTTTGCAAGTACTTTCTCAACTAAACTGAATTTGAGTATTTAGAATTTGCTTTTGAGGGCTGAATTTGACCTTTTGCTCTTTGCATATATTTAATATATGCCTTTCTAGCTTATGTAGATAAAGCTACTCCAGAGGCTTCAATTTTGTTACAATGTAATAGAAAATATATGTATGTATGTAAGGTCAATAGCTCCACAAGGACGCTTGGGTGGTTTTGTTTGTTAAGCGTCTGCCTTTGACTCAGATCACAACCCCAGGGTCCTGGTATCAAGTCCCATATGGGGCTCCCTGCTCAGTGGGGAGTCAGCTTCTCCCTCTGCCTCCCCACTCATTCTCTCTCTCTCACACACACACACAAATAAATAAAATCCTTAAAATATAGCTCCATAATTCTACCTTCAAAATTAATAACAATAGGAAAAAAATTAGATAGTCATCTGAAGGTAAGATTGCTAGTAAAGAATAACCAATGAGGTAATCCAAGTGACTTCTGTCTTCAAAGTTGGGCAGTGTGTGTCCATTTTCCTCATAAAAGGAAATCTTATTTTAAAATTTTAATAGGAAATTCTTCTACATTCAAATGCATTAGCTTTTCATTTTCTTGTGCCCATTATCATATTTATTCTCATATTTAAATGGATGAGAATCATCATATTTGTGTGAAGGCTATTTTATGGAAAATCAGAACTCTGGATTTAAATTTGAGTTTTAATAAGCATTGATTTTTAGTTGAATTCAATTAGCCAACATAGTACATCATTAGTTTTAGACGTAGTGTTCAGGATTCATCAGTTGCTTATAACACTCAGTGCTCATCGCATCGCAGGCCCTCCTTAATGCCGGTCACCCAGTTACCCCATCCGCCCACCCGCCCCCCGTTTTGAGACCCTCAGTTGGTTTTGCAGAGTTCAGAGTCTCTCACGGTTTGCCTCTCTTTCTGATTTCTTCCCATTCAGTTTTCCCTCTCTTTCCCTATGATCCTCTCTGCTCTTTCTTATATTCCACGTATGAGTGAAACCATACGAGGATTGTCCTTCTCTGATTGACTTCTTTCACTCAGCCTAATACCTTCCAGTTCCACCACATCAATGTAGATGGTAAATATTCATCTTTTCTGTTGGCTGAGTAATATTCCATTATATCTACAAAGCACATCTTTTCCATCCATTCATCTGTTGAAAGACATCTTGGCTCCTTCCAGTTTGGTGACTGTATCCATTGCTGCTATGAACATTGGAGTGCATGTGCCCCTTCTTTTCACTACATCTGTATCTTTGGGGTAAATACCTAGTAGTGTAATTGCTGGGTCTTAAGGAAGCTCTATTTTTAACTTCTTGAGGAACCTCCACACTGTTTTCCAGAGGGTCTTCACCAGCTTGCATTCCCACCGACAGTGAAAGAGGGTTCTCCTTTCTCTGCATCCTCGAAAACATTTGTTGTTTCCTGACTTGTTAATTTTAGCCATTCTAACTGGTGGAGGTGGTATGTCACTGTGGTTTTGACTTATATTTCCCTGATGGTAAGCAATGTGGAGCATTTTTCATGTGTCTATTGGCCATTTGGATGTCTTCTTTGGAAGTAAAAATTTTTTTTTTTTTTAAAGGTGTTTTTTTTTGTTTTTTTTTTTTTTGTTTTTTTAATTTGACAGACAGAGATCACAAGTAGGCAGAGAGGCAGGCAGAGAGAGAGGAGGAAGCAGGCTCCCGGCTGAGCAGAGAGCCTGATGCAGGGCTCGGTCCCAGGACACTGAGATCATGACCTGAGCTGAAGGCAGAGGCTTAACCCACTGAGCCACCCAGGTGCCCTGGAAGTAAAATTTAATACATGGACACTCAACAGTTGAGTAGACACAACACGGAAAACCAGCCATCTTGTTTTGCACTAACTGGTGTCACAAAGCTTCTGAGTTTAACATGGTGCCAAGAAGAGAGGAAGGACTATCTCTCTATTTGCCCAGTGAGGCAGACTCTTTCTTCCCTTTTGAGGTGGGGCGAGCTCCCTGGGGGCCCTTTTTGGCAGGGGACACTCTCTTATTGTCACATCTACAGAGACCTGTGTACATCAGGGACGGTCAATGAACAGTGTATCCTTGGAGTGACATGAATTTCAGAGTGATTCCAACCCTTTTTTTTTTTTTTTTTTTGCCGGCCCAACTACACACGAGGTCTCAGGGTCTAGATTCCACACTGAAGTTCTCTCCGTAAACCGAACACCCCACCAACCAGGCTAGCAACCTTGGTAAGCCAGCAGGGAAGCCAGACCCTTCTGCCATCGCTGTTTCTGACGAGCAGCAACTGTGTTCTGTACGGTAATGATGCAATTCGGGGCCGGACAGGCAACCACCACACAGCAATGTGGTTGTAGAGGGAATATGGTAATATTCTGAAATGGCAATTCTCCTAAATAAATAGCACATCAACTTACTTAAACCTAATCATAAATGGTACAAATTGGGCCCATGTGCAAACAGAAACCCGAGCCGAAGACCAGAGTTAAAGCAGCCATTGTCTCTCTCCTGACCTGGGCTCAGAAAACCTTGCGTGTCCGATTACATCTGTTAAAACGATTCGAATGCCAGCCCTGTATTTTAATTATAAATATATAAAAAATTTTAATAAGACGGCATTCTGGGCTTGCTAAGCTTTTAAAATGCTCATTGGGGGCAGGGTGGGTGGAGGAGAGTTCCATGTGCCCCAGACCTGTGCCAGCATATAATGATTGAATGTTTTCCTGTAATAAATTGAAAAAATCTGGTTTGTAAGAATGGATCCAAATCACTTGGCATTAGAAAGGTAATTTGTTACCTGGCTTCCAACGTTTTGGAACTCGGTGAGGAACTGTGTTCGCCAAAGGGAAAGGGACAGGAGGAAGCCTGCGCCTCCCCGACCTTGCAAATTTTCTCCACCTTCCCTCCCCCTGCCCTCACCTCCTTGGCCTTGCCTCCCTCTCTCGGGGCTCCAGAAAAGAGGTCCTTTTGCCGAAAATGGGGAGAGGTGTTCTCAGGACCGAAGCCAGCCCGTAGCCACCTTCTCTGTACCTCTCCAAACCTCAGACCTGCTTAATTATGATTAATTGCCACATGGCTAATCAGATACAGTTTCAAAAGGTTGGAAATGACATTCCAAGGACACCAGGGAAGACGCAAGATCTTTCTTTGTTCCCGGGGAAGAAAAGGCAGGTTCCCTCCCTTCCGCCCCCGCAACCTTTTCCTATTTTAACAATTCCAAACAGAATTAATACCATCAGTATATTGTTCCCACCCCCGGGAATTGAACTTCAACTGTACAATTTCTGCAGCTGTGAGAGTTGCAGACCTGCTGTCAATAACTCGATGTTGGGGTGCCCTCCTGCTCCGGCGAGAGCTGGCTCAAGTTTCTGCTTCACGTCTGCGCCTTCTGGGTGGTGGGACAGGAGGAGAAACTTCACGGGGAAGATAGTCACCAGCGTTAAGGAGCTTCAACCCTGGACTCCGCTGGATCGCATGTAATAGACCTCACGCTCTCCTCTTTCCTTCCTCTGCTTGTTTTAGAAAATGCTGTGAAAAGTGCAGGCGATTTCGTCTTGCCAGCTCTTCCCTCCATTTAAAATCCCTTTGGCTAAGTCAAGGATCACAGTATGTCATTTCCAGTCTAACAGAAGTGCTGGGCCCCGCTCAGCTCCTATTACCAGGAGGCAAATCCCTCGTTCCTGGCGCCAAGGCTGCTGCACTTGGCCGTCAGCCCGGCATTGTTCCGTCATTACATTCCAGAGGGCCTCTCAGCCAGTTAATGTTTGCACTGGGAGGTCCAAATACCCAGCCATCAGCACTGAACTTTTCTCTTTTTTGTTGAGAATTGCAGGTTTCTAATGCAATCGCTGGCTTTAAAGGAGAACTTACAGGTGAACACAAAAGCACTAATTTACATTTTATTCACAAACAATAATATTTGCAGTGGTTTTGCCATGTGCGCTCATAAAAGAGTTTTAGAAGATGTCTGGCTTTTTAAGACTTTATGGTGGCTGGAATTGGTTTACCGATTTAAAGGCAGTCATTTTATTTTATTTTTCATATTCTACGTTGCGTCAAAGTGTTTCTGTCCCGGAATGCTAACGGCTCCTACATTCCGCGTCGTTAATACGTGCGCTCACGTGGGAAACAAACCTCAGAAATGGATAAACTAATTTGAACCAGTTTCAAGCACATAGCATTTAATTAAATCACATCTTCAGAATGGATTTTAAAGGTTGGGATTTTCAGAGCACACGGACTCTACTCGGCATCTTGGCCGTGGTCCCGCCGCGCTCTGCCAAGATGGCCACAACCAGCAGGCGGTGATGGGGACCCGCATTTCATGGAGTCATGTGTAGGATTTCATGCCCAGTAGAAGCACCAGGGGGATGCGAGGTTCTGACCCTCCCCGGCACGGTGCAGACCCTTCGGTACGCCAAGGTCTTCTCAAGAGCATAGCCAGGCAGAGCTGAGTCTACTTGGGTCCTAGCGGGGGGGAGGGGGGCCCTGGAGGGTCAACCCCTTGCCCTAGCAGAGAATCTGGAGCCATAACCATGGCCCGAGGGGACTGAGGCTGCAGAGTACCCCCTCCCCAACCAAGGGATCTCTCACAATCCAGAAGCTTCAACACAAATCTGGCAGGGCATGGGGTCCTGGGATGATGGTGAGGGGCACAGAGCACCTGTGAAGCTGACCTAGGAGCCGAGATGCTGAAGGCTCAGGCTTCCTGGGATGCAGGCAAAGGCACCACACTGTCCCCGCAGATCCGGAGGACAGACCAGCTCTGTCAGACTAGCTCGTCACCAGCCAGGAGACAATCCACCAGGGCTTTCCCAGCCTGGATCCAGGATGGAGTAGAGAGCTGGCTTTTCTCACGGCTTTTCTCCTCTGCCCACTGCCTCCCCAGCGCTTCCTCTCTTCCGCTCCATCCGTGTTTTTCTGAGCCTCAAGAGGTAAACAAAGACAAGTCTCTCATTCTCATTTGATGTAAACTTAAAAATGGAAAGGAGACTTGTTTGGACTTTCCACCCTCATGTTGATTTCATTCCATTCTTTTGGGAACCACAGCATTAGGAGGATGACCACAAGATCGCACCCGCTTCTCTCCCAGAACTCGGCTCACGTTGTCCCATTTCCTGCACCATTGTAGCCAGGATGGACGACAGGAACACAAGCCAGTCTCCGCTGGCCAGCCGGGGGCCATCCCTCCGGGGGCCATCCCTCCAGTGGCAGCTCCTTGACCACAGCCCGCCATGGGGCGGACATTCCTCAGAGCGCCTGTCACTCCGGTGTTATCAGCAGACACTCACCTCCCATATTTACCCTCTCACCTCTACTCACTTCCTGTCCTCACCTCCAGACTCACCTCCTATGCTGCTTCTGCTCACCTCCATATTCACCTCTATGCTGACCTCCCATACCCACCTTCCAACTGACCTGCTACACTGGCTTAGCCTCACCTCCATACTCACCTCCCATAAGCTCCTCGGACTCTGGGCTCCTGAAGAAGACGACCCATGTCTTAGCCATCTCCCTTTCCCCTGATCCTCCCTACCTTCTTCCAAGACTAACTAAGAAATCTAGACCCAAGCACATTTAGAGCATTTGCTCATTGGTGGGGAAAACAAAACAAAACAACACAAAACATTTTTAACTGCATTTTTCACTTTATTCTTGTCAGCCCATCCTCACGACCACTGAAAGGGAAATCATTGCTTTGGTTGCGGGAGCCTTCCCCGAGCCCTCCTCTTTCCCGAGCACTGCTGGTTCCAGAGAGCAACAGCCAGAGAAGATATGAAGAGGCCGAGGGCTACAAACCATCCCTCATACAGAATGTGGGGAGCAACGGAGGATGGGAACGAACCGGGCTCCCCACTGTGACGTTGAGAGTATAATTAACTTGCGGGTAAGCCGCCATGGGGCAGAAGGAGCCCGACCCATCTGGAATTTTCTGAGGTGCTGTACAGGACTGTGGCCGTGCCATCGAGGAGGCGAGGACCAAGGCCAGGAGCACAGGGAAGTGTGTCAAGAGCAAGAAGGTGGTGGGGAAACTCAAAGAATCGCAGCAGCCCTTCCTCGCCTCCTTTTATGCAAACCCAACCTAAACTGTCCTGCCGTGTCTCCAAATATCAAAACGGAATAAGAAGCTCAGACTCGAGGACTTCTAAGCCCAAGAAAGCCCAAAGTAATGCACCCGAGTGGATGAAAGGAATTGAACCAATATACAGGTTGAGTTAATTATTTATTTGAAATGTCCTCAAGCTAACTATGCTAAACCGTGTTCAGGTATGTTTTATTACACTGTATTACACCAGTTTGAAATACAGCATATTTAATTATTTTAGACGAGGGAGACATATACTCAGATGTCCGTGGGGGCAGCTGAGTACAGCAGATTAGGAAAGCCCACTAGCGCTTGAAGTGGGAAGGACGGGAGGCAAGGCCACAGCAGAATGGAGGCCAGATTCCCCAGGAATGGGTCATTTCCGCCCGGCTGGACCACGGGGTGCTCAGACATTTGGCTAAACGGGATTGTTGAGTGTGTCTGTGAAGGTGTTTCTGGGTGAGGTTAATATTTGAATCTGTAGACGGAATAAAGCCAGTCACCCCCTCTGGTCCATTGGAGGCCTGAAACGAACAAGAAGGTGGAAGGAAGATTTGCTCTCTGTGCTTGGATGGTTGAGCTGGGACCCTGGTCTGCTGCCCTTGGACTAGGAATCGCACCATTAGCTTTCCTGGCTCTCAGGCCTTTGGACCCCATCTGAACCTGACCACTAGCTTTCCTGGGTCTCCACTGTGCAGACAGCAGATCGAGTTTTCTCAGGCTCCATAATTACATGAACCAACTCATACAATAAGCACTCTTCCCCCTTTACACACACACGTGCACACACACACACACAAACACACACACTCTACTGATTACGTATATAATACATATGATACCAATATATCATATTGATTCTATTTCTCTGGAGAATCCTGACTCATATAAGCCCCTTCAAGAGAAAGCAGAAATCTGCATTTTTATGCAAAAGCTCCTAATTTTAAAATGTCAGTTCAAACATTATAGAACATTGCATTATGAACAGAAAGCATTTGCTGGTGAGATTACATACGTGGGCTGCCAGACGGCAATCTCTGCTTTAAATCGTGTGTCTTAATAATAAATGTTTTAATCATAGTCCTAATAATTTCTAAATTCCAGGGAAGATAATTAATGGTTGAAATATTTTACTTTATTTAAATGATTTCAAAATTCTTAAGTATCATATTTAATATAGTTGAAGCAGAAATCCTCTGGTGGACACATAAAATAAAAAATAAGCATCCTTCACTAACATTCACTGATCATGCAAACATTATCACAAGTGCATTTCACTTAACTCCTGTGATCTCCTGACGAAATGCGAGCTGTGGTTCGCATCATGTTCCAGGTAAGGAAACTCAGAACAGAAGAGAGCAAGTACCTGCTGACATTTAAAAGTTCACTATTACTTCTTGGCATTCAGTGCTGTGCCCTTGACACTAATTTGCAGCCCTGTCTAAGGCCTGAAGCAATTGTGTTGTTTGAGTGGAGGGAAGCCTTTCTCTTAGCAATCCGCAAATAGCAAAAATGAATGTGAGTGTAAGCTTTGATTTCATTTCCTGGAATAATTAGGATCCTTTCTCCCTCCTAAGCACCTCACATTACTTGTTTTATCGTTGTTCATATTTAGGTGTTATTTGGAAGTCATAATCCATTAGCTGCCTATCGGCTAGTGTAGTCAGAGCAGAAGCCCAGCAAACCGCATCTGGATTTGTGCCCAGCTCTGACATTTGTAAGTAGTGTGAACTGGGAAAATGGATGTAAGCCACCCTCGGTGTTCCCCCCTGTTAAATGGGAATATTTCCACCCTAGTTTCTGAGTTATTGTCAGGATTGGAAATAATGTAAATTAACTGCCTCCCAGCGGCTGGCACCCAAGGTAGAGTTTCCCTTTGTTTTATTATCTAATTATAATTAGATCTACCTACGGCTAGAATGAGAACCAAGTTAGATTAAATAAAAATGCATATGTAGAACAATATGATTCATAGTTTTTCACCTACAAGGAATAAGAATGATTTCTGATCTTATTAGACCCCCCAGTGGCCTCACTTGCTGGGAGCCCTAGAATCCTTGTGTAAAAGAGGCAGAAGGGAGAGCCCAGAGCCGGGTTCTGGTCCATTGCCTTGTGACCTTGAACAAGTCACTTCCCATCCTTGAAACTAATAGGGCCCTGAGATTCCCCATGAGGAAACCGGACTCCTGCCTCCTGTGTCTCAGGGTTTGGCAAAGCGAAAACGAGACACTAGGTGAGAGGCGGCTGCATTCTGGAAAGTGCTGCAGACGGGGAAGCCTCACTCCCATTTGAGCTGACGCTCCCCTAAATTTGCACGGGGGCCTTCCCCGATGCATCGTTTCCCGAAACGATGTCAGTTGACACCAGTGCCCCGATTTCGATTCTTCCTACTTAAGACCTGGCGTGTATATTCCCAAGGGGGAGGATGCTTCCATGAGGATTCCAGCCCCTTCCTGATTCTCACGCGTGTGAATTTTACACAGGCGCGTGATGACGCTTGTTCAGCTTTCGCGTGAGGCATTCTGCTCCAGCCTTCCTGTGGCAGCCAGCTCTTCTGTACCTTTTCCTCTTCGGGCTGTGCCGTACGGAATCCACCCAGCCTTCCACGGTTTAAGGTTTTCACAGCAAAGTGTATGTCTTCACAAACTGAAATGTTGTATCTACAGTCAAGGGAGGCCAAGGACTGCTGGAAGCCACCCAAGGCTGGGAGAGGGGCCCAGGACAGATGTTCCCTCAGAGCCTCCAGAAAGAACCCACCATCCGACACCCTGATGTCAGACATCTGGTCTCCAGAGCGGTGTGAGGGCGAATTCCTGCTCTTGATGACCCCAGCCTGCGGCACTCTGTTAGGACAGCCCCGGGACCCTGTGCCCACCCATCACCAATAAGTGCTTCTGGTACCCTGCCTTAGTCACCACCTGTCCCAGGGTCCCTTACTCCCTAAAGCCCCTTCTGGGGTGTAAAAGATGAAACTAGTCTAACACTTGCTAAAATGCAAGGAAGAGTTTATTCAAGATTATCGCCAGAAGGGTCCACTCCATTACAACACGGGAGTGAGAACGGGCTCAGATCACAACACAGCAAGGACCACGGGGATGGATGGCCAAGGAGCAGAGGGAGGGTCAGCAGGGGAGCGGTGCCAGGAGAGGACACCAAGGGCCCAGGGAAGTCTTTCCGCTGTGGTGCAAGGACATCGACATCAGAGGAGAGGACATCGAGGGTGCTGATTCTGGAGAAACCGACATCACAGGCATCTTGCTAAGACTCTGCTGGGCAGGTGGAAGACAGCTGGAGCCAAGGTCAAAGCCTACTTGGGAAGAGGCCTGCTTACAGGAGCCTGACTCAGGCTTGGTCTTTGTCACGGGGTGGCATCCTCAGCTTTAGGCCTTTCCTGGGCCCTGTTGCTTTTGAGGCTTACGCTACAGATGTGGACTCTCCTCCTCCATCAGCTGGGAGAGCCCTGACCACTGGGAGAGGGGCTCAGCTCACGCTGTGATGTTTGCAGCTAGCACCCAGTGCCCAGTCCTCAGAGGGAGAACCCCCAGTTCCCCTGCTCGCCCACCTGGCTGGCATGTTGGTGTCTGGGGGTGTCAGCCCTGTAACAGCTTCCGCCTGCTGGGGACACCACCATGGCCCTCTCCTGCTTCTCTCTGCTTGGAACACCATCCGATCTGGCGCCTAGCAAGAACTACCAGTCCGCCCTCCGGCCACAGAGCCGTGTTCCTCCATGAGCTGCCAACGATCGGCTTTCTCCGCAGCCTCATGGCCCCGGGACCCAGACCCCCATCAGAATCTTCACCAGGTCATTTAAGCTGTCACTTAAATGGCCAAGCTCCCACTTCCTTGGCCATGAAATGAAGGGGCAGTGTGGGTGGTGTGGGCTGGAAGGGATCGTAAGAAAGTGTGGACGTGTCCTGTACATGGTAGAAGGCTCCGGGCCTTGGGTCACCAAGCCTTCCACAGGGCAGGTCACACATGCCGGATATCCATGGGGGTGGAGCGCATGGACCCCGGCGAGAGGGGACACAGGACGCCCTCACACAAAGCCCAGCAGCAGACGAGGAAGGTGACGCAGGGAGGCAGAGCAGAGCTGGGTGACGAGGACAGACGCTGCGGACGTCGGGCTCCTTGACCCGGCACTAGAGGTGGGACGACGCAGTAGGCAGACGAAGGCAGAGAGACTGCTCTGCGTACACGCCCAGGCCGCCCACCTGCGCCAGGCCTGGGGGCACAGCACCTCCCGGGTGACGGTGAAGGCCACCCTCTGCTTGGTCAGAGGGGCATCTCGGGTCTCCATGCAGAAGATCGAGCTCAGCAAGCAGGGCTGAAGCAGGCAACGAAGACCTGGTTGTGGAAGGAGCAGACCACGAGCTCCAGGAGCGGGGCAGGGGAGCTGGGTGCAGACATGCTCTTTGCTGTGGCTTGACTTCCTAGCATGTGTACGTGTTCACGTTTCAATTCCAATGTAAAAGATTAATCAGTAAGATTTAGGACGGGAGATGGAATAAGAAACTGGAGAGGCAGGAACCACTTAGGAAATTCATGGAGACAGTAGTCGAGCCCAGAGCAGGAGGTTGGAATGAGAAAACTCGACGAGAGAGTTTCGGGGTCCCTGTGCAACCCAGCCTACCCCCATGCTGCGTCCTGTGTTCTAAGGTACCTGGAGCATTCCCAGCAGTTCCCCTTAACCGAGGAGGCAGTGGGTGATGTCCGTGAAGGAGCTCTAGGCTTGCATGCAGACCAGCAGGTGGGTGGGGAGGGAGTCAGGTGCGCAGGAGGCCGGGGCAGGGATGCAGGCAGGGACGATGCAGAGGACAAAGGCAGGAGATGGCTCTCTGGGACCTGGATGTGCCAACTAGCCCTCCTCCTCGGCTTCTCACCCAATTTAAAAACTCTTCCGAAGGCAAAGCCGTCATCCAGGGCTGCTGAAGCTGCTGCACGGCACAGTGACTCCCGCTTCCTAAGTGTCCATTAATTACACTGCGCGTTCGTTAATATTCCGAGCACCCACTTCCGAACCCTAAGCCAAGATGTGCCTGTGATTTCGAGAGCGCTGCCACCGGGGCACCCAAGGACATCTTCCTTCCTCCCAAACCCTGTAGTTTCCTACCCCGTGCTCACCTCTGCTCTGCTCTTGTTGCATTATTAATATAAGAGCGAGCGTGCCTTCAGATCTGAAAGTGGCCACAAGCGTGACCTCCAGGAGCAGCTCGGTGTGGGGCAGGAGGCCGGCCACGGAATGCAATGGTCATGGTGAGGAGGGAGTGGAGATGGGAGGCAGAGAGGAGAACATTCCCAAATACAAGGCCTGGAAGCGGAGGCAGAAAAGAAATCAGGGGAAAATTTGAAGGAGCTCTCGTGGACTGAACCATGACTTCTCTAAAATTCACGTGTTGAGGTCTTAACACCCAGGGCCACAGAGTGCAACTGCATTTGGAAACAGAGCATGTTTGTTTTTAAAGATTTTATTTCCTTATTTATTTGACACAGAGAGAGAGAGAAAGACGGTAGGAGAGGGAGGAGGACAAGCAGACTCCCCGCTCAGTGCCAAGCCTGACATGGGACTTGATCTCACCACCTTGAGATCAGGACCTGAGCTGAAACCAAGAGTCAGATGCTTAACCCAACAAGCCACCCAGGCGTCCCTGGGGACAGACGTTGTAAGTAGGTAACCAGGGTAAAATGAGAGCATGTTCTGTTTGTGTTTGTTTTGTTTGTTTTTTTGTTTTGTTTTTACCCAAGGGAGCAAAATGCTGCACCCAGATGTCCAACCTCAGCTCCTGACAAGGCACTGCTCCTCAAGAAGGACACCATCACATTACTTGGTGGCAAGGTGGCTTCATTGAGTCGCTTTCATGCAGAAAGGCCAGGTATATTTCTTCCAGCTGGCTGGGTATGGGTTTCCGTTTCATCCCCGCAGGGCCTCAGGCAGCCCCACTACCAAGGTTTGCAAGGGTGGGATCCCCTGGCTTGATCCCACCTCACATTGCAGGGGACCTGCTGTGAGGGTGGCCCAAGATTCAGACACAGGACCCCCCAGCATCACCGACCCGCAGGAGTGCTGGCGCTCACCGGGAGACAGTGTTCCATGAGTACGAGGTGAGCTCCAGGAAGCTGCGTCCCCGACGAGAAGAATCCCCGAGCCAGGAGGCATGGAGAGCGAGGAAGAGTGGCCCCACGGCCATGACTCCCATGACTCCCAGAGACTCCCAGGACGCTTTGTGTGTTCAGTCCTCACACCCTGTGATGGTAGAGTCTTGGTCTCCAAAGGAGGCAACTTTCTCAATGGGATACAGTAGAGTCCCTTTGATCTCTCAGCTGTGTCTGCCACCTTCGGACACCCAGAGATCAGCAGGCAGGAAGATGGTCATCATCTTGGTAAGAGATATGACCCTGGTCCCCAGGAAGACGTCAGTCTACTGTGATCCAGGGGAGCCCGCACAGATCCAGCTGGGCTCTTGTTGGTGCTCCTTTGCCCAGTTGTGAGGGTAAGACAACAAGGGCCTGGCTGGTCTGAAAAGGGCATGGAGCCCAGGGCCTTGGCCCCATCATGAGCTGGGGCACACCCTCAGGCCAGCCACAAGGCTGGCAGCTGGGCTAGCTAAGGAGCTCTAGGATTGGCAAGGGAGGACGTGTCAGTGAGTACTTGCTGTGGCCCTGGACAGTGCCAGGGGTGGAGGGGCCCTGATCTCAGTGGGGGTGTGAAGGACTGGGCGTCATGGTCCAGCTCAGGAGGGCCGTCACAGCTCCGCAGGGTGGTGCCTGAGGTCCCGTCCAGTCTCCGTTGCATTCCACTTTGCCTTCTTTCTGGACCTGCTTCTTCTCCATCCTTCGAGAGAGGTCAATCCCTAAGAAATGTGCCACCTCCCCAGGCACATCCCAGCACCGGCTTCCAGGGAACCCAGACTCCAGATGGAATGGAGCAAGAACCAATCTCTGAGCAGGCTGAACGCCACCGTGTTCCTGTCACTCACGGGAGTAAACTCGGATATCCTAGGGCCGTTCTTAATAAAGCGAAGACCAGAAGACAAGGAAGAGACCCGCTCATTGGAGGTTGTGTACTTGCTTTCTCTCCATGCACACAATCCTCGAAGGGTGGGGGGTTTCCTAAGGAAGGCCCTGCGCCCTCAGTGCCCACCTGAGGGCAGAGCCCTGTCGGATTCTAAGCCCTGAGTCCTGGGATCTCAGCATGTCCCTGATGGCCTCTATCCAGCCAGGGCTGGCCCTCCCTTTTCCTAGGCAAACCCGAAAGGGGAGAAAACCAAAGGGCAAAAAACTTTCCGTCTTGAGGTTACAGCTTGCGTTCTGTGCCTTTGCAGGTTCAAAGGAGGGAGGGAGGGCTTGCTTTAATCGTTCTGCGCCTCAACACCCGTTCTGAGATGTCCTGCTCCTTGTCTGCCTCCTCTCCTGTTTCCAGAGCTGAAGTCACACACACACACTCACACACACACACATACATACACACACACGCACGCACACACACGTGTGCACACACACGATTTCCTGTGAATCCAAAAAACAAGAAAGAAAACAAAAACCTGGCAGATGCTGATTTTTCTGCTTAACTGCACATATTTTATAGTATTTCTCTTTGTTTTTCTCCCAAGACGCCCACCTGACCTCACTCGCTCTCCAAATTCCCTCCATTGTGGCCAAATGTCACAGATCGTGTGAGGCGGTTTCAGCCCATGAAAATATGCCCTAAATGAGCACGGCTGCCCCTTGCTCTTAACCCTTGCCTTCCCTTGGGCAGCATCTCTTCTTCCTAAATGAAAAGCCCCTTCATTAGGCAGGTCTTTCCGACAGGGAGCAGGGAGGGGAGTTGGAACAGACCCTCACTAGGAAGCTGAATGAAAACAATCAGTTCTTGGTTTGTATTTGCATAGGAAAGTCTTGGCTTTTTGTTTTGTTTGTTTGTTTGTTTGTTTGTCTTTTCAGCCTTCTAAGATTCAGTGTTTAATCAACTAGTATTTCAAGAGCTGGGGAGGAAAACCACCCGCTTTGTCTCTTTCAAACAGCGCCAAGACAAAGAGGCCACAGAGAATGTCAGAGCTCTCTGCGCCCCAGCACGCGCCCGGCACCTGCCTTGGAACTAAAATGTGTTACAAGGAAAAGGAAAAAGGAAGGGAATGCTCTCACAAAAACTGAAACAATTATTTCAGAAACCAACCTAAAGGAAAGACAAAAAGACAATTCTTTGGGTCTCCCAAGTAGAGGCTGAGCTGTGATTTTGTATTCACATCAAAGTTGACTTTTCAATTTTTCGGGAGGTTTTCAACAGTATCTGAAAATACGAACAATTTTCAGCCATATCTGGTGCCAGGAACAACAATAGTCAGAGCTCAAACGTGACTGAAACAGGGTTTTAGTCCTAAGACATTTCTACCAGACATCTAAATAGATGTCCCAATTTTAATCTAATTTGCACAGAATCTTTTGTGACGGGAAGCTCCAAATCCAGGGAGCTCTCGGTCTCCGAAGGCTCAGGGATGTGGCTGGAGGGGAAGGGACTCGGAAGTGTGCTTCTTATGAGACTCATGCATTTTCCAGGTTCCTCTATCACCTGGAACTGCTTATCTCCAGTCTGCTGCTTTAAGTCTGTGTTCCAGGGTTTCCACAGGGGACAACTGCTGTAAACAGGAACATTTTCCTTCAGAAAGCTTCCTCTTTGCTACTTAGTACAGGGACCAGCTGCTGGTTCTAATCTCATTGTCTCCTGGGACCGTGCAGAACTCTCTCAAAAATGCAGTGTATGCAACTCCTGATTTTTTTTTTTTTAGATTTTATTTATTTGAGAGAGAGAGAGAGAACATGAGCGGGGAGGAGGAGCAGAGGGAGAGGGACAAGCAGACCCCATGCTGAGTACAGAGCCCCCCTGCAGGGCTCGATCCCAGGACTCTTGGATCATGACCTGGGCTGAAATCAAGAGTGGGTCACTTCACCGAGTAAGCCACCCAGGCGCCCCAACTCCTAAAATTGTTTAAGCATGTGAAAACAAATTCAAAGTAATGTAAAAGCTCTCAATTTCTTCCCCTCTTCCCCGGTTCCAAGTTACCAATAGGAACTTCAGGGCAGAGCGACGCTGGGAGGATCCGAGGAGCAGATGGTGTGAGGACGGGTCCCCTCCTCCCAGCCGTTGGCCTCAGTGGTAGACTGTGCCTCCCTTACCGCACTGTGCCCGTTCTCCCTCTCTAGCCCTGGGGCAATGCAGGGGACACCGTGGTCCTGTGGAGAGAGCACGTGAGCCCTGCCACCTGAAGGGGAGTCTTACTGCTCCGGTGCTGTGCAAACGGTACATTCTTCGGCGGTACTGAAACGGTCTGAGAAGTAAGTCTGAAAGCCTACATGGGATACGTTCCGTATAACACACATGGTCCGTTTGCCTTTTTCTGTTGGAAATATTTTATTGTCTCAGATACCGCCCAGCTGTGACTTCACCATCTCTTAGCAACAGATGCTGAAGTTCTTGTGTCAAATTCTACTGTTGTGTGGACCGGGCCCCTCTCTGTGGCTCCACTTCTCCTTCCAACTGCTGACTTTCTGAGCTTTTACAGGATAGACCATGAAGAATGAATCAAATTGGTTTTGTTTTGTTTTTAACTGGAATAAGATCTACATCATGTAAAATTTCACACTTTAACCGTTTTTAAACATCCAGTTCCACGGCATTAAGTACAGTCACGTTGTTAGGTGTCTTATAGTTTTTTTAAAGATTTTTATTTATTTGCTAGAGAAAGAGATAGAGAGTACCTACAAGCAGACAGAGAGGCAGGCAGAGGCAGAGATAGAAGCAGGCTCCCTGCCGAGCAAGAGCCCGATGCGGGACTCGATCCCAGGAGCCCCGGATCATGGCCTGAGCCACCCAGGCGTCCCAGGTGTCTTACAGTTTTTAATACTGATTTCACGCCCCTTTGAGGAGCCTGGCCCTGGTGGCAAAGGAATCAAGACCCTTGACTTCTCGTAGGTCAATGGCACTGACATCTGGGTGCATTGGTTTCTGATAAGGTCTTGAAAAGAAGGAAAACAGAGGGTATGTGGCTGGGGCATGCTTTTAGAACATTATGGACAGCAAGGCCCCTCCCGGGAGGTGCCCTAGTTCTGAGACACCAGGAATGTGAAGAGGACCAGCCGTGGAGCGAATCCCTCCCTGGGTCTAGAAGGGAATTCTATGAGCAAAAGAAACACACGAGAAATGACAACTGAATGCTTTGAGTTGATGGAAAAAAAACATACTTGGCGTGTATGAAGGACAAAGGGGAGGTCATTGAGTGAGAGCATGCTGGGCCCTGGGGCATGGCCCCAGAGGAGGCCAGGGGATTGGGTAGGAGTCCTAGCATGCTGGCCATCATTGGGAAGCCATGGGGGGCCCGAGGGAGTGTTGGGCAGGAGCTTCTAGGATATACTTATTGCTAGGGAGAGGTCATTCTGGGAAGCAGGGTGTGCGCAGGATGGGCAGTCAGGGGCAAGGGTAGAAGGAGAGAGTGTTCCAGAGGCCCCTCTCTGAGTCCTGGAGAGCATGGGGTGGTTCGAGGCCCAGATCACAATGCACATGGAGGTGGCCAGGACCAGCTCTTACAGTGGAACTGAAGTCACAAATGCCTTCTGAGTTTTAGGCCTGAACAACAGAGTAATGATGCCGTGTTTACTCAGTGGGGGAGAGTGGGAGAGGAGAAATGTTTTTCTAGAGAGGGAAGTGCGTGTCCAGACTCCTGCTTGGGACCCGCGAGACAGGCAGGTAGACCTCCATGGAGGAGCCAGGCTGGGTTTACACGCACGGGGGCCGTTGGACTAGAGCGTTCAAAACGAGCAGGCAGATGCGGATGAGATGTCTTAGGAAAAGAATTAGTGTCTATTTGTAAGGGGAACAGAATCTTGGCTTCTGACCCTGGGCAAGTCCCTACTCTGTTCTCCATCTGAAGATCAGGCAGTTTGTCCGTGGGTGATGCCAAGACTCCCTTCCTGCTGGAGTGCTCACGATTCTTTCTAATCTCCTTCCAGGGGCCTTGTTCTTTGCACACAAAGATGCCTCTGAGCCATCCACTGAGTGATGGCCCTGGGACAGAAGACGGTCATCTAGAAGGCCACCATCACTCTTGAAATTTCTCATTGACAGAGTTCACCACTGGTATGAGGAGAAAGCCAGTTTTCTTGTCGGAAAAAGATGGGTCTGTTTTGTTCTGGAAGAGTATTGTGGTGGTGGTTGGCAGCCGCAGCGAGGACGGGGGATGAGAGAAGGGGAAGTTGAACGAGGCTGAGTCAGGAAGCATTACTTCTCCAAATGTTCTCAGCGGCGTAGGTCTGGGTCATCACTCTCTCCCTCTGAAACTCCCTTCTGTCTCCACCACCCACTCTTCTTCAACCTTCCTCGAGTCCTGGGGGACACTTAACAGTGAACCAGTTAGATAAGCAGGGAGCACGTTGGAAGCAAATCAATCTCAGAGTTTATTAAAAACTAGCTATTGCAGAATATTTTTTAACTCCTCAGGGAAAATACTTCCAACAACCCTATAAATCCCCTTGGCCTTTGGCTCTGAGCAAACATACCACACATTCAAAAATGAACTTGGTTTTAAGCTAGCCAGCCTTTCTCATGTCTGATATACTGCCATCACCTTGACAAACGTTCAACCTACAGAAGGTTTAGAAAACTGGTAAGAGGAAATGTGTCCCAGAACGTAAGTGGGGTTGTTTTTTGTTTTGTTTTGTTTTTGGTTTTTTTTAAAGGGCATTTCCTTTAGTATTGCCTGATCTGCCTTCAATTAACAAGATGGTACTTGTGCAGGGTGGGTGGGAAGGACAAGTCACAGATATGGCTTCAGGTCCCAGCTTGGAACCTTCCAGCAACATAGCTATGAACAAGCTCCCTGACCTCCTGCAGTCCGAGTGCGTATCTATAAAACAGGGAAAGGTGTCGGGCTCCTGTGACTACAGATGCTCCCCCCACTCTCAGACTTATTCTTGGTGTCACTGGTACCAGTAGAAGCTGGAGTCTTCAGAATTCCTAGCCTCCAAATGGTCCCTTTGCTCACAGAACACAATCACTCGTTTTTCAAAAGTTTTCTAACAGGTGAGCATTTTTCCAAGGATAATGTTTGGTGGTGGGAAAGGGACTGATAGTAGCAGAAAAGGGCACTTGGAAGTAAAACTGGACACCACCTAGTGTCACAGCACGGTGTTCACTCAGAGGGGACCAAGGGGAGGCTTCTCGTGTTGGGACAGGAGCTGCCGACATCCCGCAAAGCTCCAGGTGGAGTTCCGTGGTTCCCAGACAGACCTGCAGGAGGACATGGAGGTCCACATGAGCTCCCTGGGTCAAGAGCAATGCCTGGGTCAGGGCTGCGACTGAACCTTGACAACTACCTGTCCTCGAAGCCAGGGAATCCACTCCAGCGATGGCACCAAGTCTCCCCATTCCTGCAGAAATCATTCAATGCCCTTCCCCCAGCACTGCCCTCATCCACTCCACACAGGGCTGTGGGCCTCAGTTCTGTGTAGCACACCCTGATTCTTCCTACTGGGGAAGTCCCATTGAACCTCATCCACCAGTATGGCAAGTGCTGGTGTCTACCTTGTGCAATGCCACCATTTCTGGTGCAGGAAATCCAGATGCTGTGACTTGGCAAAGTCCCCCCAGTGTCTTCCAGTGTGACTACTGAGGAATGCTGAGAGGCTCCTGGAGAGGGAACATAGCCTTAGCTGAGTGGGCCCCCACAGGCAGATAGGGGAATGGACTTTGGAAGCAGGAAGAAAGGTGATTTCTTCAAAAGTCACAGCCTGAACTGGCCAGGACTCCAGCTGCATGGCCCCAGCTGGGAGGCAGACGCAGAGGCCTTGCCTGTGCCGAAAGGTGGCATCATATCCTGCCAGCTTTCAGGTCTTCCTCCGTGCCTTTTCAGGTGTCGGGAACAGAGTGGAGAACAGGACAGGACAGGCCATCCTTGGGGCTGGTTGAGTGGGTGGGGAAGGCCGGGAGGCACCGAGCAACTGAGGAAGCAGATCCGTGAAGCATCCGTAGGACCTGAGTGTGGAGATGGCCATGAAGCCAGGAACAAGTCATTGGCCAGTTGCCAGGGCCCTTCTCAGCTCGTGCGGGGACCCTCTCCTGGGGCCTGAATGTCTAGAAAAGTCTGGTGCTCTGTGGGGCAGGGGACGGGGCATTGGCGACAGCTTGACTCTTTGAGGAACAGGAGGAAGACAAATAAGGTGGGGGCTGTTGGGAGTGCAAGATGGAGGGAAGGGCCAAGAGGTGTTTGCTTTTACTCTAAGTATGACAGGAGCCATGGACTGTTTTAAGCATTGACATGGCAAAGCCTGGGTCTCTGCTGGCACTGAGGGGTGCACGGTCGGGGGACAGCATCTGGGGTCCAGACAGGAGGACACTGTAGCAGAGCCTGAGGGAGACCAGCAGCTTCAAGGAAACAAAGTTGGAGGAAGGAGAGCTCAGGAGGTCAGAGCAAGGCCCCCACGGGGAGATGGGCAAGCCTCAAGTCAACCTGTCCCCACTGTAGGGCTTCTCGCCCACCCTTTGTTTCTAATTGTGGATGCCTCATTAGCATATCACAAAAGGCTCCTCTTGTCATGCTGGTGGGGTTGCTCAGGTCCTACTAATTATGGAGCAAGTGGGATGGGAACACCAGGGTGGGGATCTTAATTTAGGACAGTGTTTTTGCCAGGTTCAGGCAACTGAACACTGTGGAGCCACAAGGGACCCGTTCGGCACCCTTGGGGAATAATCATCAGAGCCAGGCTCTGGCTGAGGGCATGGCCTCGTTTCAGTTCTTGTTGATCCTGGAGAAGCAATAGCTCCATTCCCTGTAGAACTGGTGAATGTTAAACTCTAACCTGTTCTAGAATATTCAATTTTGAAATTCACTATCATGCCCTTCTACACAGAAGAAGGGATGATGTTCTCAGGAACACAGGTCACACACCTTTAAAACGCCACTTGGTATTTCTAAGGCTGGTTCCCATTCAACTCTTTAGGCAAATCGCTGAGCTAAAAAATAATCATCAATTAAAGATGCCCTTTGATTGTAATACCCAACACTTCCTTGTTGCAATTTAACGAAAGACATGTTGCAATTTCGTGCCTTGACCAAATCTCTATTTTACAAAAAAATTTAACCTCCATTTGTCAGTTCACCTAAGAGAGAAAAATCAAGCATAGACATTTATCTACTTTCCACTGATAAAAACTTCTAAAAAATGGACGATTTTGCAGAAAAAAATTAGATTTATTTCTAAGGTGTCATAATTATGCATAAAAGTCTCCAGTGTGTCATGTCATCTGGGCACTTCCTAAACATGGAGACCTTCAGTAATTAATTTTAATATGACATTTGGCTGCACCTGCACATGGGAAACAACAGCTAAAGAGACCACGTAGATTAAACCATATCAATAACTGGTAAGATGTTTATTTTTTGTAGGGTATACAAATATTTTGCGTGTGTTTTGTGTGTGTGTGTGTGTTTCTTGGATTAAGTGACAGAAGGGTTTTTTGTTTCCAGAAAGACTAGATTCAGAGAAGTTTGCTTTGCCAATATTGCTGTGGCTGGTAAAATCTTGGATGTAAAAGAAATACAAAAAGACAGATCAAGTAAAAATCTCTCCCCACATCAAAAACCCAGGAGCGATGTTGAAATCCTAACAACAAAAAGATCTCAATCCGTGTGCCATGTGCAATACGTCACTCCAAAAAATATCTGAAACCTCTAGATAAATTGTCATCGCCTTGTTGGAAGTTGCTTATATTGATTAAAACATCAAGCAGTTACATACAAACCAATAATGAATTACTTCATGCCGGAAGATAAAACTTTGTGATATTTAAAATTACAGACTTGAAAGTGAGTAAAATTACCCCTAATTACGCAGAAGGGAGCAACACCTTCGCAGTAAACAAGATAAGCACCTCAAACAGCACTAACAATTTTAATTAACATTTTCTAGTTTCCTTTCACCTCTTCTCAAGGTCACCTCCTCCCTCTCTGAGGAAAGGCATTCCGGCTGCCGCCGCTGTACACACTTCCCTCGCCGTCCTTACCATCAGGATTAAGGCACAGGACTCTTTGAGAGTACTGATTTTTTAAAAATAAGTAATTGTGCAAGGTAAATATTGAATCGCGGCAGCCCGTTAGCGATGATTTAAAAATGAATTGCAAATCTAATTTTCCAACCTTGTTAAGATTGTAACTTGTCTATACTAAGTCCCTCGATTTGAATTATGAAATATGCCTGAACTGTTGAATATTCAGATTATAATCCAAGTCCAGAAGAGTTTTGCTATCAATGCTGCAAATGAACCTCATGCATAACACAACTATCTACATAGTATTTGTATTCTCTGTTGAGTACCGATTAATACATTCATTTGTTCAAGATTTATGATTTTGCTAAACTGTTTTCTCTCTTTTGTAAATTAAGAAACCAGTAAGAATGGGGCTTTGTTATATCAATGGGTTTGTTCCATGCCACAAATTTAATGTGCGGGGTCACTCACAATATAATGTGTAGTGAAAGAATCTTGTTAGGCTAAAATGGATGTAAAATGTGTCAATTTGATCCAAATGAGAACTGTAGTAAAACCATGTTTGATGTTCATGTGCAATAAATCTTTAACATTTGTCTGTAAAGTATTAGAGAACCCACAGGGAAATCTGTGTTTGTGATAGCAGCACATTCCCCATACTTTCCCTCCATTATTCTTTGTTGGCATTTAGCATATGGAAGGAAAAGTGAAACTCTAAGATGGGGGTTATTAACTATGATTCTAAAGTAAATAGAAAATGAACCACATGCGTGTTAGAGTACTCTAGAAAAACTAGGAGTCGTTTTAGAAAAGAAGGAAGACAAACCTTTGAAGGCACCTCCATTGTGCATTTTGAGAGATGCTATGAACAGTCATTCGGTTTCAGTCTTGGAAAACAGCTCCCAGTGTGATCTATGCTTGCCTTGAGTGTCTTTTAGCTTCAGATTTGATTTGGGGAAGATTTTAATGTTTTCGTTTTATGTTGCATATGTGATGACCATTATCTTTCCAATTCATTTTTATTTTTATATATTCATATTGTTAATTACTGTTGTATTTCAATTTTCTCCCTAGTATTTTTGTTCCTTCATAATGGCTTTATGGTTCACTGGACCGAAATGACTAAAATGAAAGATTTCCAAGATTTCTTCTGGGAGTAATTTACAAAAGACCACCATTTTTAATTGCTCCTGATGTTTAGTTCTGGATATCTGCTTCAGAAAGAAATCAATCTCTGTCTTTTAGGTGCCATACTGAGCACATCATCATCTCTTTTAGAAATCTTGATAATTAAACCTTTTTTCCCATAAATTACTTAAACATTTTCCTTCTCAATCTGACTCCTCTAGCAGTTTCGAGCACAATAATGCATACTATCTCTGTTTGCATTCTGTAATTCTTTTCCTTTTGCAGAAACTTGTTTTGCTCTTTAATGTTGGGAAAGATAATAATTATTGGTGTGACGTCAAAAATAATTAAGGGAAATGGCAGGGTTTACCCAATAGGAGAATTCTTTCTGCACAAGAAAGGAAGAGAATTATTTTCCCAATGTTACTATAATTAAAATCATATGCAGAATCCCAAGTACAAGAAAAAGTTAATCGATATGTCATCAGCAAGAAACAGCTCCTCTAAAAAATTGGTACATTAAAGATATCATAGCATCATCGATAAGAATGGTGGGAACATTCCGTCAAGAAGACATTTCTTGTGAGGCACCTTGTTAAGATTCTCTGAGAAGGCTACGTTCCTCTGTTTGCCATAACGTGGACATACATTCCCAGGAAGCATGCTGATTTCAATGTCAAATTAGCATGCGGATAGAAAGGGGACTCTGTTTTCATTACCTTTAACTCGTTGGCCATTGCTGATTTGGAGCAGAAAATGGTCACGGTGAGACATCTCTTGTAACTGTCTTTTGCACTATGTTGTCACCCAAATTGCAAAGGTTGTGGTAACTAATCACCAGCATTCCTGTTTTGTATTGCAGAACTGTATTCTTAACGTTCATGCTGATTAAAAATGTCTGGGTTGACAAAAACAAAGTAAACTATTGTCCTCACGTCTGCACGAAGTACTGAGTGAGGGCTCGTGCCCAGACGAAGACTCTCTCTTCAGGGTGCGTTTGTGTGGTCTACCCGGGGCTGACTGTGTATGTGACAATTCTGTCTTTCCTTTTCACTTGAAATCCAAAGGACTTGTCTGTATTTTCCACTGGAGTTTAGAATATATTACATGACATTTTTTGAAGCAGATTTATTTTCCTGATTATGCTTGGCTTTGATTAATATTAAAATTGTTTGCCATCTCCTGAGTGTGCACCGTGTTGGAAGAAAGCCCAGGAACAGGCAAGGAGTCAAAGGGAAGAAAGCCTGATATTTTCATGTGGATAATTCAGATACAGGATCAGGAGTGGACCACAGTGAATTCTGTTAGGGAATCAAAGTTCTAGAAACAGGCTCCAGAGGAAGGCTGCTCCAGGCTCTCAACCAGGGGCAGCCTCCGTCTGGTTGTGGCACACCAGCTTCCACAGACGCACCCTCGAAATCAGACGGAGATTCACGATCAACTCTGAAACTTCTGGGCTTGCACTTGCGTGGGCCCCTAGCGGGGCCGGGGCGGGGCGGGTTCCCACAGCAGTGTTGCATTTGTACTTGGGATGTCCTCAAAAATGGGGTAAGCTTTTCACTTCCCCATGCCCCAAGACAGATTCATCCAGTCCCTTGAGTCCATTTCACTCTCCTGGAAAGGAAGGAGATCCGGAGCCTAACGTCCTCTGACTGTCCTCCCCGTGTCCCCACATTCATGCCTTCCTCCAGTTCCCAAGCTGACTGTAGGCCCGGTCAGAGGCCTTGCCCATCTCATTCCCAGCACCCCTTCAACCATCCCCATTGCTCATGTAGCCTGATTAGTCTTTCTACAGAACACGCAACTCATCTGTTGGGACTGGACCTCAGAGGGACAGGGATCTCCACAGCCCAGCACATATCCTTCTTAACCATAGCTGTCTGTCTCCCTTATGTACACTCTGTATTCTAGGCAATCGGTGGAGGTAGAAGAAAAACAACAAAGACAAAAACAGGGAACCACCCAACCCTTACCAGTCCCGTGAATTTGCATGAATGAAATCCCCTAAGTTTCCATTTGTGCATCTATAAAATAAAACTGTGCTGAACATAGTTCCTACCTCAGAGGCCTATTGGAGCTTTAATAAGGTAAAATATGTAAAGTTGGAGGCAGTGCTTGGTACACAGTAGGTGCTCAGTAAAAGTTACGTTCTGTTTTCAGTACTGACAATCTCCTAATGTCCACTCTGTTCTCATGGCAGTCACTCAGCCTGTGTCCATTTATAGAACACCCTTCCCCCACCCTCCCTCACCTGTCAAAACCCTCAGTGCCCTTCAGGACCTACGTATTAAGTCTCCCGCACTCCCTGTTGTCACTGTCCAAGTGGGGCCCTGTCTCAGCCACCTATGAATCTCCAGGGCCAACCAGAACAGAGTGTGCACTCAACAAATTAGCGTTAAATGAATAAATGAGCTGAAATGCAACCTCTTCCAAGGAACCATTCCAACCCCTCCCATCCAAAAGCACTCTTGCCCTCCTCCGAGCTCGGGTACACCATTTTTCTGCACCTTTAAGGTGGTGTCGAAGGCTTTCGGTCTTATAATTGGGGAGATGAGCTACACACAAACACAGCCATAATATACTGAGCTCCTTGGGGGCAAAGGCTGTCTCAGCTGCTATGATGGAAACATCCATGACATTCATGGCAGACCCTAAAGGATTATTTTGATGGAAGGTGCTCCTTGCTCCATGTAATAGACCCAATTTAGCCAAGTGCTCCATCAAGCAAGTTTCTGATTCTCTCATCGACTTAATTATAGATACATAAAATTTGGCACGTATTACATGTGTGGCTATTTAACCCCTAGATCCCTGGATAAATTGTTGACATTGTTTTGGACATAATCCCTAAAACTTGAGTTATTTTTTTCTCCCCCCAGCACAAAGTTTAGAGTGATTTTTTTTTTTTTTGAGCTCCCATCCCCCTCGTGTTCCAATCCTTACACTTGCAGGTCTCTCTCCAGACATCTTTGCCCAGTAATAATTACGGCATGTTCCCAACCTAACTGATGGCTGGTGTCCTCATTAAGGACCATTACCCTGAAAAGGGTGTTTATTGAACCTGGCAGAGTGCTGATATTTGTTAGACCCTGTCATATGGTTGATGGCGTTTAGTCAGAACTCATTCGGAAACAGGAGTGAACCGTTCAAACTGGCAACGGCAGCAGGGACACGGAGGTGGGCTCAAGATGGCAGCACAACGCTCCATGGCTCCTGCAGGCCAAGGAAGGCTGTTCCACCAGGTGGCTTGACTCCTCCACTCCCCCTGCACTAAATTCTGTTAAATGGATTTCTGTTGAGGGAAAGGTACTCATACCGACTCAATGGAAATGAGAGAAATCACAGTATGTTTGATTTTCACAACTACTTTTGTCCTACACATGCCATGCCAGGATTATTTTAAAAGGATTGTGACTCATTAGAGAATTGATACCATTGGGGAAAAGTATGTTTTCAGATAGACCAGTAATTTAATTCTTTATATAATTACAAAAGATTGAGCTCACTGAGAGATGGAGGAATTCATTATCTTCTGGGAGATATTACAAAGATAGAGACTTTTGCATAAACACCTGCAGTTGCTGTCCTCGTGAGTCATGATATTTCTTAAAAATCTGTGCAGCATAGAAACCGGAATGCTGGAGAACCAACATGCAAAGACGAGGGCCAGAACCCAGGTCAGTATGCCAGAGCTAGAGTCCGGCTTCCCCACTTCTCCCCAGCTGTGGTAGGACTCAGCCGTTCCAAAATGCAGTCTTATTTTTGGTAAAATTCATCGACGCCAATGATTTTAAGGCATGTCTGATGAGCTCGAAAGGCTGATGTAGAACCAAGCAAACGAAATATGACCATGTCTCTTAGAGGTATTCACAGTGTGGTGGAGAAAGGGGCAGTGCATCCCTGCAAACACTTCCTGATGTGTACACATTCTACAAATAGGGGTAGAGACCAGGACTTATAGAAACACAGAAGCTGAAAGACTACTTCTGCCCAGAAGGAATGGACTCAAACTCAAGACAATGGCTACCACTGAGGGCTGATTTCAGACTTCGGCCCTGATTATGTACTGACACTATCTCATTTAATTTGCCGAAACATCATCTACCGGATCTCTACATTTTAAAGGATGTATCGATCCCCAGGAAGAGAAAGAAATGAAAGGCCGAAGGAGCATGTCCAGAGAAGAACAAAAGCCTTCGTGGGTTCATTCATCTATTTGTACCACAGATATCCTGGGTGTGGGACAATGCACTAGGTTCTGGGATTATAATAGGAGCAAAAACACTCTTGATCAAAGCATGTTATTCGAGTGATTCAACACTTACCAAATCATCACCCAAACACCCTGTCTACAGGCTCTGTCTGGGAGGGTTGTGAGACCTGGCACAGAGACTGTGGGGGACACTGAACCCGGCCAGGGGAACGGTAGTGAAGCTAAGATATAAAGGAGGAAAGGAGAGAGCCAGACATGGTTGAAAGGACAGGAGAAGCCAGAATATAAAGCCAGCAGGAGCAAGGACTAGGAAGAGGCCAGGGAGGCTGAGAGGGGAGATTAGAGACCTGGGCAAGGTGAGGACAGAGGGCTAGTAGGCCCAAAAGGGCCTTGCAGGCCACTTGAAGGCCCTTTCTGTCTTGGTGTTAACAACTACAGAAAGCTTGAAGATGGATCCAGTTTCATACAGATGGTGGTGTGGGGGAGAAATTGCAGAAGGTCCGCAAGGACACTGGCTCAGCAGACAGGAGGCCACTGCCATCATCTGTTAGTAACTGGGGAAGGAGACATCTACATGTGTCTTATGATACTTAGGAGCAACTCTGCCTGTCCACCTGGGATTACTCCAGGCCATACAGGTGGAAGAAAGTCTCAAAAGAGTGGGGTCGGGCCATGTGTTTCTCATGAAACAAGAAAGTGTTGACCGCCATCCCAGGGCTGGTGTGGTAGCCCATCTCTGGTCATCAGCCTCTTGCTCTACAGCCCTTGGCAAAGACCTTCATCCTCTCAGCCACTCCTGGCTACCCGAGGAGTACTTGCATTCCAGAAAGGAAGACAGAAGCAGCAGAAGTAATTGGAAGGCACCTATCTCTGGAAAGCAGACATTTCTCAGATGCCCCAAATCAGCAACTCTTGGGGTTCTTTGGCCAGAATGGTATCAAATGACCACACTGCTGGAGAGGGATGCTGGAAGTGAAGCGCTTTGCTTTTTTATTTGTTTTTTTGTTTGTTTGTTTGTTTGTTTGTTTGTTTTGTTTTTGTTTTGTTGCTGTTTTTTGACTAGGCACACTATTGTCCCGCATAAAATCAGATTTTTGATTCGTAAATTAGAAAGGGGGAGTGGTCATTGGGTGGGCACTGAGCAGATTTGTCACATCGCCCTTCTCTTCTGGTCACTAGAGTGAATCATATTGATAATATTTATTACTACCTAATTGCAGACGTGTTTGTTAACCATTTCTCCCTCACGTAAACTCCAAGAGACGGAGGGCTTTCTTGTTTTGTTCACCACTGAATTTCCAAGGCCCAGAGGAAAGCCTAGCACATAAGTGGTGTCTAATAAGTATCTGGGGGATGAAGAAATGAGAGGTGATTCTTGCAGAGTTGGTGATGGATGGGAAGTGGGGAGGGGGATTTGGAGAAAGGGGCTCAGAATGACTCCTGTTTCTACTTGCTCCCAGGAGCAGGTGGTGGGACCATTTACGGGGCAGAGGAGCTTGCAAGAGGGTAGGAGAGGGGTGAGGCATGCTGGCTTGTGGGTGCCGGAGGGAACTCCAAACAGGCAGCTGGCTAAACAGATGTGGAGCTCGGAGGAGAAGTCTGGCTAGAGATGCACCTTTGAGACTCATCCAAGAATAGGTAGAAATCAAAGCCAAGATTGTGGATGAGATTACTGAGGGAGAAAATATAAGACAGAATGACCACTCAGTCCCTGGCAATGTAGGATAGATGTAGGAGAGCTATGGGAGATAAGCCGAAAATGCTAGAAGAGATCAATTCCAGTGTCTTTCTTCCCCTAGGAAGGCATTTGGGTTGAACTAGGCCCAGAAAACAACCTGAATTCATTCAATGATCCACTCAGTGAATAGTTACTGATGTTTACTATAGGCTGAGCACTGACTCAGGCTATGAGATACGAAAATGATTAAAACACAGCCCCAAAGTTCCTTGCTGCCCCAATGGGGAGACAGGAATGTAAAAAAACGGCCATAATTCAATGTAGCCTGTGAAATGAGCTAGGTGTGCACACGAACGTCTAGGCCACAGAGAGGGCTGGGTGGGTGTTGGCTTGGCATTGTAACTGCCATTAATGATGCCCAGGGGTGAGCCAGGTGTCCAGGTATGAATAAACGATATGCCAACCCTAAGAGACTGCATGGAAGGTGCCAAGTTTGCTCAAAGCACTGTAAGCCCTGCAGTGTCACTAATGGCGTGCGAGGCAAGAGTTGAGGATGGAGAATGCACGGAGGACATCAGTGTGGGGGTGGCCTTGAGGAGGGCAGGCTGCATGTAAGAAACACCACCACGAGGAGGTCTGACAGTGGTCTGGACGGGACTAGTGCAGCTCTGCTTCAGAACTTGGATTTCGTCGAACAAGGGATGAATGAGGTTGGGACTTAGGGAATGGTGGAGGTCAAGGATGAGCCTCAGACTTCTAGCTTGGAGGACAGGAACGTGGTAATTCCCCCAACCCAGGGACAGAATCGTGGGAGAGAATGAGGAGGCCACCTCTGGATGTATCATCCATCCGCCTGCAGGATACTGACCTAGAAGACATTTGTGGACTAATAATATATAGGTAGTAAAAGTAACCAAACAAACAAACAAAAACCCACACAAAAAAACAGATGCTAAGATGTCTATCAAGTTCCTGCCTTGGGTGGCCAGGGAGACTGTGGCACCTAGAACTGAAAGAAGGAGCCATAGATGCAGGGCGGGAACTGGAAGTCATGTTTCTATGGAATCCTCACTGGGAGTGTCTGCCGGAGAACCAGAGGATGGAGTCTGGAGCTTGAGAAGGAGAGGCGTCTGAAGCCTGAGCAGTTGATCCCTGTCGAAGCCAAGGGGGAATGGTCAGCTCATCAATGGGAGGAGGACTGGGCATAAACCGCCTAAATCTGGGGGTGGGAGAGAGTTGTGTTGGGGGTCAAATGATATGCAGGCACAAAAGAAATAGAGCAACTATGTCATGACACTAAAGGGCATTCCAAATAGTGTCAGTTGTTACTATCAATCTATGATTACACATAACCTGAAACTATAAAAGCCTGTAATTATGAAAACAATGTAAATTTCATACATGAGACATAGATGTGTATGTATTTCATGCATTTGCATGTTTTATAAATTTACATGTCCATAGATTTACATTCTAAAATCCACCACCACCCTGATAGGACAGAAAGAAAAAGTCAGAAATGCACCAGAAGGGATGCCCGGATGGCTCCATCAGCAGAGCACCTGATTCCTGATTTCAGCTCAGATCATGATCTCAGGGTCATGGGACCAAGCCCTCCTTTGTGCTCCTCACTTAGCAGCAAGTCAGTTTGGGATTCTCTCTCTCCCTCTTTCTCTCCCTCCCTCATTCTTTCTCTTTCTCTCAAATAAGTAAATAAATAAGAAATGCACCAGAAACGCTGGTTTCTGACTCACTCACCAAACAAGGATGACATCAGGGTGTGTGATGGGAAAGAATCAGGCAGATATGGAGCCCGTCCTCTTGAAACTTCCTCCCCGCAGGTAGATATATTCCTCCAAACACCCAGAGAAAACTATAAATCAAATCTGTCCGCATGCTTGTGCTTACTCTGAAGAGCTCACCACAGACATTTCAGCCCAACAAAGCCTGTTTCCCTGAACTGCCTCAAAACCCACATTGACTCTGCGGCAGGAACTACAAAGTCTAGGCTTTGGGTTTGCAGTCCGTGTGCGTCTCGCAGGCGGTGTGGGACCCCACGCTCAAGGAGAATGGCCCCAGAGCACCCCGAGGGGCCTTTTTCTTGAGGGCCGTACTTTGAGCTGGTGGGGCTTGAGGATCCTTCACAGGTGAGCTGGGGGGACCCCTTGCAAATTGACGAACAACTCTCCAAGCAGCGTCTTCAGCTGAAAGAAGAGTAATGTGGCCCCCCCCAGGTGTCCCTCAGTGGTTCCGATCCATGAGTCACCAGGACGCATGCCTGGAGCAGGATCTCCACAACCCTAAGGTATGTTTCTCCCAGAAGCACAGGCGAGTGGGGCCTTGAAAAATCCAGTCTAGAAAAGAGAGTAAAGGAATAGACGGGCAGCTCAGGGTCAGAAAAAGGAAGTATTTTGCAAAAGTGAAGGTTACTTCCGACACAACAAGTGTTTCCCTTCCCTCGAGCATCGGGTGACCCCGCCACCTCCCGCCCAGGACTTCATGAGGTCAGCCTGACAAACATGAGGTCTTTTCTCAAGGGAGCGCTGACCCTCCTTGGTTCCACCTTGGTTCCCATAGTTCACGATATTATATGGAGCCCAAGAGATGCCGCGTGTATCATCTCTTCATTCATATGTTTTCTGCTTTGGGTTTACAGCTGACATGCACTTCCGCGCGGCAGCGTGCTCTGCTCCCGCCACTCCGAGGGGAAGCCCAGGCCGAGGGTCCCGGCCTCGAGCACCGAGCCTCCGCGGGATGGAGAGCCGGGTCCGCGCACAGGTGTAGCTCTCAGGACCACCGGCAAGTGCCAGAGTCATTGTGACTCTGCCACTAATTTGTATGCCTTTGTATCTGTGTCAGGGCTTCGTCCTGGAGGAACAGAGGGTGGCCCTGGCCCGGCCCGAAGCTACGGCCCTTCCCCAGGGCGGGGTGCACCGGCCACCGAGCCGCAACTGTCCCCGCTGTGTCGCTAGCAGTACCTTCCCTCCAGCCTCTGATTTACCTTCCAGAGGGATGCCAGGCTCTCAGAGCGTAAGAGCTGCTGTACCTCAGTGCCTTCCACGGACTGACGTGGAAGCAGCTCAGTGGTGTCCGCGGAATGATAGTCGGGGTCAGAGAGTGCGAGGACTTAGAACGCTGAAGTGATTCCATCCAACCGACCTCTGCCTGGAAGCCCCATCGCCCCAGGTGCACGGGAGCCCCCCGTGGCTTCCCTCTGCCCAGGTGGGTGGAGGCAAGCCACAGCTGCTGGCCCTGGGGGACGGGCCTGGTCCGGGGTGCCCTGGAGGACCCAGGTGGGAGGTTCTGTCTGACACCCAATTTGCCCTTTGCCTACAGTCTTCTGGAATCTTTTCTCCACTCCCTTCATCCTTGTCCTCTCCACCCACGCCTGTCTGCTCTCCAAGCTCCACGACTGGTTTGTGCTAATGTCCCTGATAACATCTGGGTCCCCAGGTGCCCGCACACTCTTCAGCCTGGACGCTCAGTCCTCTCAGCAGAAGCTCTTCCAGGGGAAACTTCCTCTGCCCAGTCGCCGGGACTCCACATGGGACTCCTTCCCAGCAGCCCCTCCTACTGCCCCTAGTTCCCCTGGGTTCGGCTGGTATGTCTGTCTTCTCCTGTCACGGCGCCCCATGACATTTCAGGCCCATGACTGCAGAAGCCACAGAGTCCCAGCCATAGCCACTCTTTGAAATAACAGACTCATGGAATTGAATGTCCCTCAACATTTCCTCTTAATCTCAAAACTCGAATGTCCCAACACCCCCTTCCTCCATGTTCCCCACCAGCCACAAATCAGAAATCTGGGCCCTCCCTCTCCTCTGCTGCTTCCCTCCAGTGAGTGAGTGCTGGGAAACAAGTCCTGCAAAGGTCTGCAGACTCGGGCTGTGGATGGCTCTGCCCACCACCAACCTGTCACCTGCAGGGCGCCGGGCTTCCTTTACAGTCCCCGTGTCCCTCTGCCCCTCCTCACCACCTGTCTGCACAAGGCGTCCTGACTCAGGAGTGGAAGTTACAGCCTGCAGCATGACCCCCGCAACTTTCGGGGTAGCCCTTCACTGCATATCCCAGCTGCAGTCCTCAGCCTGGTCTGCAAGGTCCCGCAGGCTGGTGGGTGTCTTCTACTTGCTCTACACATTTTCCACCAGCAGAACTGTCAGCCTGGAACACATGCATGTGCACATACATGCACACACACAGAAACACAGAGGGCCATCCCTCCCAGCTCTGCTCATCTCCTAGTGCACAACTGACAGGTGACTCCGGGTGAGGCTCCACAGGCTGCCCGGGCAGGCCAGGCTAAGCTTCCTGTCCCTATACCCTGCACCTGTCCCTGGGCCATTCCTCAGCTCCTGGTGGTGCCACTCACCAGGGGTTCCTGGAGGCTGAGGCTGACTTGTACTGACCAGAACCTGTACTGACCAGACCCTGAAGAAGGAGTGTTTGGTATGTCAGTTCCACGAAGGGACCAATGGCACTCAACAGCGTGGGACCACGGATCCCAAAAATGTTCCACAAAATGCATTGTAGGTGTCTTAGAACTGAAAATGGCTAAATAGCCCATGGCAAGAAAGTGAGCAGATTATAGTGCGCCCATAAGATGGGAAAGTAGCCTGCCGTGGGGCATTTTTTCAGCAAACTTTTAGTGATCTAGGAAAATGATCACGACAGGTTGAAGGAAAAAGAACAAAATAAAGACCCAACACATAGCACCTAATATTTTTTAAATAAATGCAAACATAAAGCTTAGTTTGATAAGTGGATATTAGTACACATCAACATGACACATAAAACAGGATGGTACGGATATTAAACATGTAAATAGCAAAGGCGAGGATCAAATATGATCTTTTACTGCATTATTTTATTATTTTATACCAGAAGGAAACGCTAAAAATGTAGAGGAAACGAATATGTAACAAAAGAAAACCTTAGTCTAAACTGTTTTTCTTTTTAATTCTGGAGCATGTTATGCTGTCTTGTAATCGGTCAGCATCCTCCCACACCCCCACCTCCAGGCCCACACACACCTGTACCCCATACTCCCACACCTCTTCGCACACCTGCACTTACGCCACACATCCACACCTCACTTAGTATATTTTTGGAAAAAAAAAAAAAAATTCAGTGTACCAAGGATACTTTAAAAAAATGTTTGTGTCTGCTGACATGGTATTTTTTTCTTCCAAGAAATTTATCCTAAAGTACAGATAAAATTGTATAGAGAATATAATCATTATGGCGTTATTTATAATTTAAAGAGTTACGTGAAGTGCAAGTGATGGATAAGGATTACAATATAACACATTTTTTATAGTCATTGGATATTGCATCTCATGTACCTATTTGAGACCACTGCCCCCTGTTCCAAGATGTAATAATGACATAAAAAAGCCACAGGCACACAAAACCAGGTCCATGCCTCCTAGGACCCAGGAGAAGGAGAACCCGAAGCAGTGAAGTAGATTCAGGCTGTAGCCCCCATACCTGGCAGAGAGGGGTTTGCTAGAAGTCTCAGGGAGGCATGCCCATGGCCCACAGACACCCCTGCTGAAAACTGGGCACAGGAGGAAGGAAAAATCCATACCTAGCCTGTGCCCGTAACTGAGCTGAACTCCAGTGGGTGCCCTGACCTGGGTGGGCCTCCTGTTGCACTGAGGTCCAGGAATGCCAAAGGGCAGCAACAGGCAAGCTGCTGGCCTGGGCAGAAACAGGCACAGGGACAGAGAACTCTTCCCTCTGAAGACCCATGATCACAAAATCCCAAGAAACATTTGCATATGCTCCGTGCTGACAGAAGCAACCAACACAGTCATTAATGTGAAGATGTATTTGTTCTAGATGAAATTAGAACAACAGAATTATATGAAAAATGACCTGAAGATAAATATGTTTAGAATCCTCAAGTAAGGAAAAAGATACCTATTCTTAGAAGACAGAAAATATGAAACATAAAGGAAAACTTCCATCAAAACTAAGTATCCATGAACAAAAGAGCTGGTTGGAAATCTTAAAAATGTAACGGACAAAGGAAAAGAAGCCTGAGACCCCTGGAGGCTGGTCTGAAAAGTGTTGCGAGAAATCATTTGTCAACCTAGAGTTCTGCACCCAGCTAAGTGGGATTCAAGAGTGAAGGAAAAATAAATGTATTTTCAGGTAAACAAAGGCTGACATTTGTCACTCAAAGACCCTCATAGAAAGCTGCTAGAAGTCTTACTTCAGCAAGAGTAAAGACAAGCCCAGAGGGAGGACGTGCGTGTAAGAAATATTGATAAAATGCGTAGTAAATTTAATTAATTATTGACAATGAGAAATAATAATTATGTGTGTTTTGTACAGTGAACTCAACCTCAGACAACCTTAGTGAGGAAGGGGGCAGGAAGTCATTGTTGGGTGTGAAAATGCATGGTAGCATTTGTCCCCCTCTGGAGGGAGGTGGAGATATGGGATAGCTCGGACATCTGTGTTCAGGCAGCATGGACACAAAATTTAAAGATATAACCATGGGCATAGGAATGCAATCTATACATGGGTTCAGAAGAGAAGAATACAAAGGATATAGAAAAAACATTAAAATCCCTCAGAAAAAATAGAAAGGAGAAAGCACACAAAAAAAGTCAATAAAGAAGTTGAAGAAATAAGAGTCATAATTCTAAATGTGTCCCTTTTGCAAAGAGTATAAAGATGAAACTTACATGCTAAAATTTAGAAATTAGATATATATATCTGTGTAATATATATATAGTTCTTATAAAAGATATGTCTAAAATAGAGCAAAAATATTTTCAATGAAAAAAATGAAAAAACATATCTCAGGGACTGAAGGAAAATTCTTTTAGTAGTATTACTACAGAAAATATAAAAATTGAAGGTAAAAACAGAGTCCTTATGTGATAAGATCATACACATACTTGTGGAATATATCTAAAATGGTATTTGGAGGTAATACAGCCTTGAAATACATTTATTAAGAGAAAGAAATAGTAAAATAAATTTTAAAAAATCAAAAAAAGGACTAGTAATATCAAGAGCAAAAGTAACTGAAAGTAAACATAGAGATCTAAAGATGGTTCTATAGAAAGACTAACTAAATAGAAAAAAAGCAACAAAAACTCTAAAGAGAATGAACAAGAGAAAAGGAAAGAAAAAATGCAAAAAAAATAAAGACATTAAGAATGAAGAGGCTCTAGGTGCCTGGGTAGCTCAGTGGATTAGCATCTGTCTTTGGCTCAGGTCATGATCTCAGGGTCCTGGGATCGAGTCCCACATCAGGCTCTCTGCCTACTTGTCATCTCTGTCAAATAAATAAATAAAATCTTTTTTAAAAAAAAGAATGAAAAGGCTCAAGTAGACAAAATACTTTGAACTTAATGTCAATAAATACAAAAAGTTAGATAAAATGTCTAACTTTCTAGAAAATATCAATACATTAATAAAATATATCTTAATAAAATATAGAAAATCTGAATAATCCTATACTCACTAAATAAATGGAATTATAAGTAAAAGTTTAGGAAAGAAAATTTAGTAAATTTAAAAAAATAAATAGAGGGGCGCCTGGGTGGCTCAGTGGGTTAAGCCGCTGCCTTCGGCTCAGGTCATGATCTCAGGGTCCTGGGATCGAGTCCCGCATCGGGCTCTCTGCTCAGCAGGGAGCCTGCTTCCCTTCCTCTCTCTCTGCCTGCCTCTCTGCCTACTTGTGATCTCTCTCTGTCAAATAAATAAATAAAAATCTTTATAAAAAAATAAATAAAATAAATAGAAAGAACAAAAAACAAAAAACCATAGACTCCTTCAGATACTTTAGAGGCAAAGTAGTCTTGCGGGTGAAATTTTCCAAACTTTGAAGAACAGATAATTGCTAGTTTATACAGTCATAAAAACTAGAAAATAATCCAACATCTAGCCAAGTCGGGTTTTTTCCAGGAATGAAAAAACGGAACTACATCTATCCCACATCAATGAGTTAAGAGGAAAAAAAAACCTGTTTTAGATGTGATCATTGCAGTAGATCCAGAAAGCACGGAATAAAACCACTACCCACGTTAACCAAACAACTCTTAACCAACAGGACATGGGCGGAACCTTTCTTAACCTAATGAAAGAGACCACGCCCAAACAGAACTGCAAGCATAATCCTGAAAGGGGACATTTTATCAGCCCTTCCTTTGTAACCAGTCACAAGGAGGGGACCTCCCAGGTCTTGAGCACTGTGCTGGGACATTAGTCAATGCAATATGGATAAAACAAAGTTTTAAAATGTGGGAAATAGTAAAAAGGACTCTATTTGCAGGTAGTGTCCATGCAATTGTAATTCATAGGAAAAAACAATGGGCAAGAATCATAAAAAATCCTTCATAATCTGATAAACATAAATCAAAACAAAACACTTCCTTGCATGTTAGATTGGCAAAAATCAAATGACAGAAATCAGGGCTGATAACTAGGCTCAAGTCCTCCCTCCACAGAGACTTAAATTGGTATGGCTCTTCTGGAAGGCAAATTGTAAGTAAATATTTGCTTTTATTTCTACAAGTTAATGGGAATGTGAACTTTCTGAGACATGAGTATGATCTTAACATCTTAAAGCTTGGATGCTGATGTCCTGGCATATTAGCAGGCACTTTTCAAGCCTTATTAGACGAATAAAGAAACATGTACAAAATGCTTACATGATTAGGATACATTTGCTGTTTGGTTGCACATATTTTCCCAGTGTGTGATTGAGCTTTCATAATGTCCACATAGTTCATACTTTCAAGGTCAGGCAGCTGGAGGGTGGAGAACGTGGGTTCCAGCCCAGGTGTGTCCTAGAGAAAAGTCCACATCCTCATCCATGACATTTCGTTACCTGTGAGGGTGTGGGAGTGATGGGGCCCGGCAGCTGGCCGGGAACCAGGCATGAGGTCCATGAGAGCATGAAGGTTTATAGTGCCCTCAGCTGAGGACTCGGGGCTTTGTGTAATAATTTCTATAATAACTTCAGGTGAAGGAGGGATGGAGAGGTATAAAAAGGCTTGTGCCTGTGGGGGTGGAGAGGTGCTGGGGAGTTGTTTTAATTTAATAATTTTAACAGGGGAACAAAAGAGTCGAGTTTTTAGGGCGAGGGAGGTATAACTAGGTGGAGTAGAGAGGATTTTTAGGGCAGGGAAACGATTCCCTGAGATACCTTCATGGCGGCCACCCGCCATTCCCCATTTGTCTCACTAACCCCACAGAATGTAGGGCACCATGAGGGAGCCCAATGTGTCAATACTGGTTCCTCACTTCTTACAAATGTTCCACTTTAATGCAAAGTGTTTCTTATAGAAAGACGGGGAGTGGGGCCAAAGCTGAGGGAGTGTATGGGAACTCTGAATTTTTCAGTCATTTCTCTGTAAATCTAAAGCTTTTCTTTAAAAATGCACTCTGAATAACAATGAAAAAGGTTGTTCCGGTGCTATAAGGGAGGCTGAGGAGGGTGTAGAGGAGGGGAGGGTGTGGAGGCATCTTCTTTTCCTACGCCGGGCTCCTTCAGACCTACTCTAGACCTCTTTCAGGAGAGCAGAGGGAATAGGGACAGGGAGAGGAGCTGGCAGGTTCTTCTTGGTGCTTTGGCTGGGGGATTAGAGTGGGTTGGTGAGCTGTTTACACTGACGCTCAAGGAAGGCTCTTCACAGGCGCCGCACACAGGACTGGAAGCCTTGTCCAGCTTGGGTCTCAGCTAACGGGGCTCACTGGGAGGGCTACCTACCTCTGAGTTCTGAGGACAAATGCCAGAGCACCAAATTGAGTGTGACCTGTACCCTGGGAGAAAAAATGGAACCAAGATGGTTTTTGCAGGGATTTAGCCTTGGCCAGAGGGAACAGCCCCATACACCGCAGAGAGCGGTCCCCTAAATGCTTCAAGAAATGAACAGCGCTCGAAGCCACCGGACCTGGGCAGTACTCCCCGCCCCTGTCAGACAGGAAGTCCTATTTTAATAGGCTCCTTCGGTCTTCCAGGGAGTGGAAGGAAAATGAATACTGAGTTCTGGAGGAGTTCTCTTTTCCATCGAGTTTTGTTTCTGGTGAGCCCTGAGTCACAGGCTTGCCACAGACCTCCTCATGGGACACCCTGGCCCTGGGTTTCTGTCCTGTGGCTCCAAGTCTCCCCCAAGAATACTTTGGAAGACTTTCCATTAGGGTTGTTTATACTTAAAAAAAAAACAAATGGAAGTGGATGGGTATTTGTACATTACATGTCATTCATTATTCTAAATGTAATTTTAATCAGTTCGAAATGAAAGCATCTTAATATTCTCAATAATGGCACTGGTAACTTTAAATATTAAAACCCACATTAGGAATTCCCCTGCCTGTGTAAAAACTGCGGTATTTGCATTATGGATTGTGAGTTTGACCCAGTCTATACTTTCTGAGCTCAATTTTAGATGATCCTCATGCTGGTTCTCAAGCCCACAGCAAATGCCAGGGAGATTAGTGGTAAACAAGGCCCTAACACATCAAAATTAAATGTTCCTAATTACCAACTTTAAACAAATCCTCATCATGCGGCAGGGCTAATTCCTTGCCACGTGTTTGTGGCACTCAGAGAAGGCTTTTAGGACACACAGCATTACCATAATTTTTTCGACTGGAGTTCTCATAGGACATCAGATGAAGTCCCTACCCTTAATTTTAATTGCATAGGCTGCATTCTTAATTAAAAACTGTACAAATGGATTTTATGCCATGCCAAAAGAAATCCAAGTTCATTAGTTATAAAACCTTTTAAAAATTGATGCAAATATGCGAATTCCTTAAAAGTTTGAACTCAAAGTCCTCATTTTATGTTGAGTTGCTTTTAATCTAGAGAATAATAAAGTCAACATAAATTAAGGTTTTTTTTTCCTTTTTTTTTTTTTTGGTTGGTTTCTGCCTTTCTGATTTCACGTTTTTCCCTGTAGAACGAGATTCATTTTAAATTCAAATTCTTTAGAGATTTGTAGGGGGAAATCCTTGTTGACCTTTTCTCCCTGGGTTTTGCAAATGAAAGCTGATGAACCCTTTAATAATTTTGCTTATTAAGACACAATTACATCATCTTCAGTGACAAGAGAAATCAAACTTGCCAACCTATAGAATTAAGAAGAGCCTTCTCCAAATGCACTTGATTTACTTTTTGTTGTAAATTCATAATTTTCTAATTTAAATAATTTTATGCCCAAACGTTTTCAAAGCCATCCTTGCATTTGAACATTGCAACTTTAAGCAGAGATGCTCAGAGAAGCTGCATATCCATTTTCCTTTGTTTTCATTGTGTTTTTGTCCAGTAGGATACCTTGTACACAGTGGGTGTCTAGTAAGTATTGTTTGAACATGTGAGGGCTGGGTCTCACTGACCAGGAAGAAGCTTACCTATTTAGACAGGAGAAATCTGAGCAGCTGGGTATAGAGACAATAGTTGTAACTAAACAACAGCGTAGTGTTGCTCTGGTAAAAAATGGCCTCTGTGATATTTGTTATAGTAAAAAATAAAAATTTAAAAATGTGTGTCTATGCCTCGCCTTGACTATACTGTCCCATATACTAGCCAGTGGTTTTATGAAATTAGTTACAAGTAAATGAAATTTAAAATTTGATTCTGTAGTTATACCAGCCACATTCCTGGTGTTCGGCGGCCACACCATCTAAGCAGAAAGTTCTGTGGGGCAGCGCAGAGGTGGGGAGATGTCAGAACACATGTGGGTGCTTCAGCCTTATCTGGAGAACATGGCTCATATCCTTTCCACCATAGTCCTCACAAAACTTAAAACCTTAAAAGCATTCCACTCCTTAGAAGGGTGCCTCCTCTACAAGGCAACGTCTGACCTCTCCCTCCTTCTCCTTGTTTCTCACACTCCTCACCTGAGCTGTCCCGTGGCCCTGCCCTTGCAGCACATGGCCTCTGTCTCTACCTCTCTAGCCGTCCGGTGGTGCTTCATGGAGAAGCGGCTTTCACAAAGCATGTCCCGCGTGAGGGTCACAGACCTTCCTTACATTTATTCAAGACAACTTCTCCCCAGTCTCCAAGAGTGAGTCACATCAGATGTATCAGGATGCTATAGGCGTGACCAGTGTGTGTCCCTGTGGATGTGATGACCCTGCCTTGTGGCCCCTCCCAGGTGAACAGACAAGGCCCTGCACGTTCCTCTTCAGAAGCTCCTGAAGGTTAGTGCAACACTCATGCCATCTGAGAGCAAATGTCTAATGATCACCAGCTCTTACCAACCAAAGATGAGTTTCATTATCATTTCAAGGAGACTCAGCAGGAAAAATGAAAGCCCTAGCTGGAGCCTGGAAAATCTGAGTGAAATTATTGGCCTAGTGGGTAACCAGAGCAACAGTGCCCATATCCCTCCCCCATACTTCTTAAGTCTCAGAGAGCTTGCCACGTATGTCTGTCAGGCATTATCCCAATGCCTGTGATAAATACAACAGACATTTTTGTGTCTCAGGAGTCTCCGGCTCAGTCAGGGGTCCAGTTGCTTTAGGCAGGCCTGCCCCACGCAGCTGGGCTTGCTTGTGTATCTGGAGGCAGCTGGCAGGTGGGCTGACCTGGATTTCACTGGGATGACACAGCTCTGCTATACAGGTCCCTCACCTTCCAGGGTGCTGGCCTATGAAGTCTTCATAATGAAGACAGCAGAAGAAGAGAGGGAGTAGCAAGCACGCAGAATCTCTATAGAACTCAAGCTCAGAACTGGTGTGCCGTCACTTCCGCCATGTTCTGTGTCCTCTCCATCATTATCAGGGAGCCCAAAGTCAACAGATGGGAAAACAGACTCCATTCCTTGGTGGGAAGAGCTGCAAGGTCACATTGCAAAGGGCACGGATCTAGAGACAAGTGAAAGATTGTGGTTATTGTTCTCAATATAACAGCTTTATTGAGATGTAATTCACACACCATACAATTCACCCATTTAAAGGGTACAATTCAATGGTTTCTGGTATATTTACAGAATTGTGCAATCATCACCACAATCAATTTTAGAATATTTTCTTAACCCCAGAAAGCAATCCCATACCCACTAGCAATCACTCCTCATTTCCCTCCAGCTTCCCCTCGCCCCCGTCCTAGGCAACCACTAATCTACTTTCCATCTCCATGGATATGAGGGCTGTGACTATTTTTGCAATCCACCTACCCACACAACTTCCCCTTCCACAGGACTGAGATGAAATATGGTATTCCATGAACAAGAGAACTCTGATCTAGTTGGATAAATAACCCAGTTTCTGTTTCTGTTGCCTCAGGGAGGTTAGGCTAATGGGTGCTAAGACCAGAGCCCACATTCCATTGTCAGGTATCCTAGACTTTATCTGAAATGGCCGCCCTCTACTTCACTTCCGTGGAGGGCATGCCCATCTATTTCCCAGGTAGAGAAAACTGTCCTCAACGACTGGCATTCCGGCCTGAATTTCCATGTAAAAGCTGCAAGATCTTCTAGGTTAAGGGAAGTTCAACCATGTTTTTCTACCATTCTCCCCCTTACACTCTTCTCCTTCTCCATCTGCAAATGGAACCAGGAGTGTTGAAATGTTGCAAGTAAAAAAAAAAAAAAAAAAAAAAAAAAGGAAAAATAAGAAAGAAAGAAAAGAGAGAGAGAGACTCTCATGGTATTTTTGATCCAAGCAGAAGCAGAAAGTGCCAGGGATCTCATGGGAGGACCTCTTCTCAATGATTTTCAGTTGAATTTTTACAGGCCCATGAGGTTAGGACAGTTAAACAAACTTTGGGTAAATGCCGCTGGCTTTTTATTCATTTATGAACTAACCCTTCAATTCTTTTGAGGTTCAACCCTCAGCACTTTCTACAGAGCCTGAAAACAAAATGTTTCAATATGATTGGAATACACAGTGTTCAGGAAATGTCATAAAATGGAAAATAAAAACCTGGCATTTTGTTTAATAGAATTATTCAGAGACTTCTTCATAAGTTTCATTTACACAGAAATTCATATGGGTCAAGTTGAGTAAATCAGCAAATTAGCTAGGCTAGTCCCTGACTTGATTCAGCAGCATTTCAGAATTTCAGACTTTCTGCCCAGTTGGCTCTGTCTGCCTGTGGATTGCAAATGTCTCACCATGAAGAACAGCCAGGAGAAAACTGTAAATTTGATCCTCCAAGCGAGAGAATCTATTGAAGACCTGCACTATCCTATCATGGGTCCGACAAAGCTGCTGGAACGAAATGGGGTCTTATGAATAACGTCAAGATTGTCTTCTCAAACTGACCCCCCCTCCTTTCCATTTCAAGGGGAGGACAGCTGGAGCCAGACAAATTCAGAGACATTACATCAGGGAGAAACAGGGAGGGGGAGAGGGAGCAGAGACGGGGGAGAGAGGGAGAAAGAGATGTGGGGAGAGGAAAAAGAGGAACGAAGGAGGGACAAGAGGAGAGAGGGGAGAACAGGGGTGTTGACAAGCACCAGGCATAGCACGATGCATTTGTAAATTTTCTGTTTTCCAGAACTATTCAAGGGATGGGGGAGAGAAGCAAGGAGAGAGGAAAGAGAACTGGAATTGCAGCCTCCATGCAGCACCTATAAGTGTTTTGTTTGTTGAAACAGAGAAAAGCTCCAAGAACACAGGAAAGTGGGCTGAAGCGGGGAAGCCAGGCTCCTATGCCAAACCAGCCTTTTCTCTGTAAAGCTTTTGTTTCTTCAAAGGTGCCATAAAACCTGAAAGGAAAAGAAATGAGGAGCTAGGATGTTATTCTTTTCAGATTTTTCTTTTGCTGTTGACTTTGATTTCAGACCGCACAACCTGCCCACCTTGGCTTTGCTTTCCTTCTCCACCCCACTTTGGTGCCGTGAATGAAGTTTATCAGCCAGTGACGGGCTTGTAGTGAGCAATCCAAGTAACAGCATACACAGGATACATTTGTATGGATTCCTTTACACCTTGAAGAGTGACATCTTGTCTTGGACTTCCTATTTCAAAGACTTACTTGAGACTATTTTGCAGAATCTTGAAACTGTAAGAGTCCTCGTGGGTCCACAGAGTGTAATTGTTATGCCACGTGCCAAGAAAAAAAATGCATGCAATGCCAAAACCTACCTGATTTGTCCTAGAATCTTAAACTTAACCTGGGAAACTTAGATTCCTTCTAAATATATTTTGGCTCCTTCCCCAGGAAGAGGAATAACAGAAAAATGTAACTAGTGAAGGACAGTGTTCTCTTTTCACTCCTATTCCCAAGGTTTTACGACCAAAACAAATAAACAAACTCCTCCAGTGCAAGCTCTGCCCTCATCAGTTCTTCCACTTTCTCCTCCTAATCACCATCCCCTTTCCTTCCTGCAACTGCCAACCCCACCGTCCTTGATCTCACTAATTCACACTTGTGTTCGATATTTGAGTACCTGTGATTCCAGGCATGTGCAAAGCACTGAGAGTGCGTGGGTGAGCAAGACACAGTCTCTGTCTCCAGGCACCTCCGGGGCCAGTGAGACAAATTGCGATACTGTGTGATATGTTCTCGCCGGAGGTATAGACTCAAGCTCCCCAACACCTAGAGAAGAAAAGCACTGACTTTATTGGAGAACTCAGAGATGATTTCATGGGGGAGGGGCGATATTTTAACAGGATATTAAATATGAGGTCAGAGTTTTCAAGGGAGAGAAATGAGAAGAAAGTGTTGTAGGCACAGGAAGAAGGCACAGCCGGGGCCAATGATGGGTCTGGGCAGCTCAGACTGTGTTTAGGAGAAAGAGAGTCCTGCAAGACCAAAGCTTAGTACCTGCAGTGCAGAGAAGTAGGGAACAAACCCAGTGTGGCCACCTATAAATGTCTGTGTATTCCTGGAGGAGTCTGGGTTTCTTATGTCCATTGGATGGTACTAACAGATGGCTGGAAGGAGGCTGGAGGAGTGGGAGGACCAGAAATAAGATCACCTGCCAGGAAGTTATTGTGAACATCTAAGCAAGGAAGGGGCAGATATAAGAGGCTTCAGAGGTGAATGGACATGACTCAGTGACCAGTGAACAGTGGAGAAGGGCTTAAAGGAAAGACTGAGGAAGCCTGAGGGGTCTAGAAAACACCAGAAAGTTAATGATGGTGACATTGCATCAACCATGATGCAAAACCCCATGAGGAAGATGTGAAGGGCAGGGAATGAGAAAGTGACTTCAGCTTCTTCACAGTCAAGGTGCCTGTGTGATCCATCTGAGTGGAATTGTCCAGGAAACCACTGAAGGGTAGAAATGATTCTGAGGAAGGACTGGGGTCGGGAGAGAAATATGTGGCATTTGTAAGCACGTCAAGCACAGCCAAAGTCTTAGAAGGACTGAAATGACCCAAAAACATTCCACAAAAGAAGGAATAAAGCATGAAGTATCATGACAAGTTACTGATACAAAATGTGATAAGATACAGGCCTTGTCTTCAACTCCACTCTTCTGCCCGCTGCAAAGGGACAAAGATTTACACATACCAGGAGACAACGGGCATCAAACCAATAAATGCAATAAATTGTAGTGAGCCACTTACAAAGGTGAGCATGTACATTGCATTGGTGGCTCACAGTAGAGTGTTAACAGTAGGGGATGGGAAAGAAAGAGAGGAGGACCTGGAGAGCCTCTCAGAGGAAGAGGGTAGAACAGGTCCATGAAGAAAGCAGGAATTCAACAGGCAGATGAAAGGTGGGAGAGCAGATCAGAGGACAGCAGGAACAGAGCCATGGAGATGTGAAACAGCCAAGTTCCTTAGCTGGACCTTAGCTGGGGTTCCAGGTGGAGGGGGTGGAGGTCATGGTGAGAGAAGACACTGTGAATATGCTCAGGGGCCAGATTATGGGGAGCATTTATGCCAAGATAAAATTTAGAGTTCACCTTGTAATCAAAGGAGAAATACCAAAGAATTAGGCAAGGTGGCAACATGGCTAGGTTTGCAGTTTTGAAAGGTCTTTTGGGGATTTGAGGGAGGGAGATTTGGAGAAGTCCGAGATGTAAGGAAGGCAGACTGATTAGAAGGTGATTCTATCCACACATGAGAAGGGTAATAATTTGAACTATGGGTGGGACAAGGGAGAGACCACAGATTTTAAGAAGAGAAAGGAACATCAGTAAGAATTGGCTGCTGGTGCAACTGTTGAGGAATGAGGCAATTAAGAGTAAAAGAGACCTCTTAGTTCCAGGAAAGGGCCTGGTGGACATCACTGTTGCATGCCAAGGTGGGGAATCAAGGCAGAAAAGATGTTTAGGGATGACGTTCAGGTGAGATGTAGGGAGAGAGAGGGGCTTGAGAAAAGTGACCATCAAGCTCTGTGGGGAACTCCATGTTATCATGACCATTGGCATATCTATACCAAGCCTTCAATGTATAGTTTTCACCATTAAAATGCCAAAATACAAATTATATATATATATTTCTCTCAAATTTCCAGTAAGCATTTTACTGCTAGAAAACCAACAAGACATAGCTAAACTCACTGAACAACAAAGGTGCGGATACTACAGGGGTGTCTAGTTGCCTACTTCATCCATCCATATGGAACCCAAATTCCTCTCAGTCTATTGATTCAAGTTCCAATTTGAATTTTTACCATAGTATGAAATTAATGTAATGGGCAAAAGCACAAAATTTACACCAATAGTAAGTACTGGATATTCCGAATTTTCTTCTGAACATAATAATGTCTTCCAAAGATGGTAGTATGGATTATCTGCAAATAATTATACAACAACTATTGTGTAATCCTGTTACTCATCTCTTTCCTGGGATACTATCATTATTGAGAACTACCATGTGTTTGCTAAGCAAACCTGTCACCTTTTAGCATATTTACAGAGTAAGTTTTATGAAAATTCTCTGTTCTTTTCAAAAGCCAAGCCAAATATTTGTTCCCCTAGAATAGCTAACAAAACAGGTACCACAAAAGAAAAGATAATTGAGAATAATTTATAATATAGGACTTGATTTTTTTTAATTAAGAAGAAACTATTAAAAATGCACCCTTTATTGCCATCATTTGTCTGGTGATCTGATTTTATTAAAATTTTCATTATTAGAAGGACCCCCGGAAGAGAGGACATAGAGTGAAGAGAGGAGTGAGTTTGGAAAAGCACAGAAAAGATGAGACAGAAATAATCTAAATGCACAACTCCAAGACTCCCAACCGAGTCATTGCCCTTCTCACATTCCAGAGCTTGAGATAAGTCTTCACAAGTCACTTTACCAGTTTCCTTTGCTTAAGAGTTCTGCTTCCATTTAGGTTATGGAAAGCTTTAATAGATCTTTGCTCCCACCCAAACAATGAGGGAAAAATGTATAATCTATAAGTCTTATATTTTCTTGAGCTGATGTCACAAGGCAACTAGGTAAATTGAATTCTGAATGGTGACAAGACTCTCCTCAGAAACATAAGATATACTAATGGTTTTCCCTTTGCCAGTGTATGGATAAAAGAGGCAGACACCATGAAAGTAAGTAAAAAGAGAAAAACTATAATTTTAACAACACTTAGATATCAAGGATGGGCTAAAATTAGAATTTTAAATCCTTGACGGCTGTGGACACAAATGAAGTCCACAAGCTCTCACAAGCTCTTTCTACAAGCCACTATTAGGTGCTTGCAAGAAATCCTGGGGAAAAGAGAAGACCTATATGGGTCCTCATCAGCACATATACACTAAATCTACTTCCTAGAACTTTCTCTCATATTAAGGAAAAGTCTTAAATCATTGTGGAAGGGACAGGAAGCCCCAACCTCCTCCAAGGACATGAGCAAAGACCTACTGTCTCTACAGAGGAGGTAGAGACAAAACATAGCTCTTCCTGCTTCAGATAGAAACCTTGAAGTTTGCTTCTCAAAGAGAGGCAGGAAACACTCTCTACCAAAGACCCTCTTATAGATATACAGCAAAATTTGGCTGCCCAGTGAAAAGAGGCAGAAACACTAAGGAATCCCATTTAAAGTACACATATACAGAACCTGCCTAAGACTGAGGCTCAGCTAGGAGAGCTGAGGATCACCCCTACTCTAGCCCTGAGCCTTATGCCAATAGTAGTCTTCCTGAACTATGGAGCATAAAAATTGCTGAGACCTGAAGATGTGACAGGAACACTGAAAGATCCTTCATCATCCAAACTCTTGATAAGGAGAAAGACTGTACCAGCCTATCAATGGAGGAATTTCTAGTCCATTGTGCACTAAGTATAACTATAGCAACAATAAAACCCAAATACAACCAAGCTAGTGACTAGATTGACACAATAATGATGTAGCGGGGTGGGTGGTATATGTCCATTTTAAGCATAAATATTTCTTGGATATTATGTATCCACTCTTCTCCTACATTTAACGCCCTTCATTCAATCAAAAATTACAAAACACATGTGCAAGCTTTTGTAAACTCATGTATGTACACACATGCACATGCACAAGGAAGAGAGGAAAAAAAAAAAACCTTCAAGAGGTAAGGTAGTCAATAGAAATAGACCAAGAGATGAACCAAATGTTGAAACTAATAGGAAGCAGCTTCAGAATAACTTATTCAATACATTAAGGATCTAATAGAAAAGTAAACAATTTGCATGAACAAATGAGGTAAACCCAGCTATGTGATGGAAACCAGGAAACAAGCCCAATGGAAATGATAGAAATAGAAAATATAATATTAGGGGCGCCTGGGTGGCTCAGTGGGTTAAGCCGCTGCCTTCGGCTCAGGTCATGATCTCGGAGTCCTGGGATCGAGCCCCGCATCTGGCTCTCTGCTCAGCAGGGAGCCTGCTTCCTCCTCTCTCTCTGCCTGCCTCTCTGCCTGCTTGTGATCTCTCTGTCAAATAAATAAATAAAATCTTTAAAATTAAAAAAAAAGAAAATATAATATTATAAATAAAGAATTCTTCAATTGACACAAAGGCAGACTAGACAGTAAAAATAATAGTAATAATAATAATAATAATAATAATAATAATAAACAACTAGTGAATTTTAAGCTAAATCAGTTGAGAATATCCAAACTTAAAAACAAAAAAGGAAATAAAGGCAGTAGAGGCAGGGAAGAGAAACACAGTAGAACTCCCAAGACCTGTAGGATAATATCAAATATTCTAACACACTCATACAATCCCAGAAGATTAAAAAGTGAATGTGGCAGAAGAAATATTTTAAGAGGTAATGATCAAGCATTTCCCAAAATTCATAAAAGATAAGCAAGACAAAGAACTCTGAGAAAATTAAATTAAGTAAGCACACATACACAAACACTTTGACACATCATGGTCAAACTATAAAACAAACAAATGAACAAACAAAAACAGTAAAAATCTTGAAGACAAAAGAAACCTTACATACAGAGAAACAAAGATGAGAAATATCAGAAAGCCAGAAAACAGGAGTGACATTTTTAAAGTAATGAAGAAAAACAAACAAACAAACAAAAAGCTGCTAACCAATAATTTTATGGCCAGTAAAAATACCTCTCAGAAGGACAGCAAAACAAAGCCTATTTCGTAGAAAAAAAAGCTGAGCAAATCTATTGTCAGAACTACACCACAAAAATATATAGGTAGATAGATAGATAGACAGACAGACAGATAATTTAAAGGAAGTTTTTTAGAGAGAAGCAGTATGACACTAGGGGAAAATACAGTTCTACACAAAGGCATGCAGACCTCCTCAAAAATGTTGGTAACAATGTTGGTAAATATAACATAATTTTTCATATTTTTAATTCATTTAAAGGATATCTGATTGTCTAAGGCAAGAAATAAAAATGTATTGTGGATTTACAACATATATAGAATACATTGTTTAACAACATGGCACAAAGAATGGGAGAGAAGAAATGAAAGTTTGATGGTGTAAGATGAGAACGCTCTATTTGAAGTGGTATAATAGTATTTCAAGGTGATTGGGGTAAGGTAAATATCACAAAACCTACAGCAGCCCATAAAAAATATTAAAGTGGTGTAACTAACAGAACAATTGTGAGATTAATCTAAATCATAAAAAATATTCAATCAAGTAGAAGACAGGAAATGAGAAAAAGGGAAAAAAATAGGCAGGATAAATAGAAAACTAAAAGCACTCAACCATATTAGTTCTTTACTCAATATTATCAGTAATTACATTAAATATTAATGGTTTATACACCCCAATTAAAAGGCAGAGATCATCAAAATGGATTTTAAAAAAAAGGAAGACCTAAGCTTATGCTATAGTTAAAGAAAAAGTCTACTTTAAATATAAAAAAAAAGGTTAAAGTAAAAGAATGGAACATAAATATCAAGAAACAGTAATTTTAAAAAAATACAAAATAATCCTGGTGTGGCGATGTTAATATTGGGTAAAATAAAGATTGATAAGGAATGTTACTAGGGACAAAGATTAAGTTTTAGATAGTAGTAAAGAGATGACTTCATCAAGAAGATACAACTTTATTAAGTGTGTATGTGATTAATTATAGGGCTTCAAAATACATAAAAATTATAAAACTGGAAGGAGAAATTAAAAATTCACAATTATAGTTGGAATTTCAAATTGAAATATTATTAGAAAGTATCTATTCATTCTACACTCTTAAGAACTTACAGTCCTGTTGGGGACAAAGGTACCCCTCACATTTTGTATGTCTGACTCTTCGGTTGTATGTGTGGAACTCTAATCAATGTTAGAGCAGAGAGGCACGGGGTTCCATGTGGGAAAACATCAGGACCATGCAGTCCCTGATTTTTCCAGGATTTTTCTGGGCCATCATAACTTCAGAAGACATTGGCTCCCATTTAACCATCATGTGCCTTAAATGATTATAAAGGATGCTGAGAATGAAGTATGCATTACCCAGTTTGAGATGATTAATAATAACACATAAAATAATCCAGACAAAATCAAAGTACTACACAGCCCTCATGTTAAGCCTCATATCTGTCTTTAACTCTCTGAGACACATTGGTTTAACCATAATCACACCAAGGCAAGTGGACACGAGAGTAAGAAAGAAATCTTTTATTAACTCATGATTAAAATATTAGTAACACAACAACAATAACTGTTAGAAAGTGCCTCCAGGTTCCAAGAACAATGCATATAACTCTGCACTGACTCCAACAATCCTGTCCACAGTCCTCTGAGCACAATTAGCCTCATTTTTGGAATGGATATCTTGAGGCTTGGGAATTTACACACTGCTTGTTCAGGTCCCTGCACTGGTAAATGGTAAAGTTGAGATTCAAACCCAAGTTTGCCTGAATGAGCAAATCTCACTTGAGGATGACAGTTAAGGACATTGACTTTGAAGCCAAATATTTACTGAATATTCCCTTTGCTCAAGAAACCAATTAGAAACTATGAAGTCACCTGGGCTAACAGAGTCTTTATGAATAGTGTAGTGGCAATGCCAACACCCTCTAACTCATGAAACCATCCCCCAGGACCAGGATCAGTGGACACAGGTCATTGGAAGGAGGTTGCTGATAGTCATTTCAAAGGGCAAACAGATTAAAATCTACTCTTTTGCCTTCCCCAAACAGCACTTGTTCTCAGAGATAGGAAAAAAAAAAATATGTAGCCTTTAAATTGACTTCACCATCTGTTTTGAATAATTTTGCATAATGCAAATAAGCCTTCTAATTCATATGTCAGATTAGAATTAGAATTTTTAAAAGGAGATGCAAAGATTGAATTTAGTCCTCATGAATCAATAAGAGAAACTAAGGTGGGGAGGCACCATTTTTCCACTATCACTTATTTATTTAGGGGATAAATGAGGCAAAACCCAGAGTTTTTGGATTGAAGGATTGTGGTTTGAGGGCACTGGGTGCTTTAGGATATAAGCATGCTAAATGCTGTGGGGGAGGGGGTGCAGCTGTTCTGTCCACTCCTTCTAGACATCCTAGAAAGGACTGGCTAGGCACCGGGTCATCCCAGCAGGGAGCTTCAGGTGACCCAGCCAGGGCACACTCTGAATATCCCCACTGCAAGCCACACACTCCACGTTTGCTCCTGGTTGTACCAATAGCCTTGCATGTGTTTCCCATCGCCAGGCACATACCCCCATCCCACCCCACAGTGCAGTCCGAGACCTGGCCTCCGGTCCCAGGACTGATGTGAGGCTGTGAACAGTCTGGACTGTCTCTGATATATGATGTGAGAAGGAAGAAGACTGTACAAGGCAGGCTCCAAGGGTTACTGAGCATTCCATCTCCGACTTCCGGCCTCCCTCCTCTGGCAGCAAAGATGGGCCTGGCTTTAGATGGGTTGTGGAGGTTTGTGCATATGTGCGAGAAAGGGCAGGAAGGTGTCTGTCAACTGAACTCAGTTAGAATATCAGCCTGAAGCAACCCCCTTAAAAACTTTAAAACTTTATTAAATTTCTCTATATTTTTCTTTCATAATTAATACATACGTTAGTTTCAACAAAAATGTGTGTTACAGGTATGCCAACACAACTTAACCAGTTAACAGTACTACATTCCAAGTATAACAAATAATTATTTGAGTATTCGGGTCACCTGAAACCTACACCCTTAACTAGAATGACATTTTATTTATTTTCTTTCATCCTCCTAATATTTATTTTTAGGACTTTTCTTTATTTTTTTTAATTTTTTATTTTTTCAGCGTTAACAGTATTCATTATTTTTGCACCACACCCAGTGCTCCTCCTCATATCCTAATGAAAAATATAAGATAGTGGGGGGTGGAGAACTTGGTTTCCAAAGGAAGCAGAACCCTCATCATCTCAGGCCACCATGAAAATACTTGTATTTTGACAAAGCCCACCAGCTGCACAAGAAAAAATAGATTCTCATTAACACTGCCCCCAAACTCTCTTCTTTTGTTCAGTATTTTTTTTTTTTCATGGTTCAAATTGGCACAGGCATGGAAAGTGGACTCACAGGAGAATTTTAATTTATTGATGCTTCTTGCCCCTACTGTACATTCCGGCTCCCATTCGAGGGTAATGGATGAAGCAGATGTTTGACACCGCAGCCCCTCCTCATAACTTCACTCTTCAAAACCAGGTTTACAAGTACTTACTCGCATGGGTTCCCATTGACACAGGAAGCTGAGGTCATCATGAAACATGAGGCTGGGGCAGGAGCCTGAACTCATGTGCTCTGCAGCTGGGCCTCCATCTTCTGAGCACGTTACCAATTTATGGAACAGCCATAATTTTCAGCTTATGGACAAAGAAATAAAAGTGTTGACACCATTATTGTAACATCTGTGAAGGGAAAAATATGAGCCGATTTCTAAGTGCACAAATGGTACTAGAGTTATAAAGATTCTTTTATGCTTAATTGTATTCATTATCAGCAGTAATTATTTCTAACACAAGCGGTTTCTTCCAATTTAATGTCAACTGAAAAGGTTCAGACCTTACAATAGAGTCATTTCTACCTCGTGATTTGCTAGGTCTGCAAAGTTAGGCTAATTGGTAAAGCAGGAATTGCTTCGGGAGCTCTGGTGCCTTGGTTTCTGCTTGTCTGGATAGAACAGATCTCTTTGTTAATGTCACCAAAGGGTACAACTGGGCAGGGTCCAAAAGGATCCCCAGGCTTGTACTCTGAACTACACTTTCATCATCATTGGAGGGACTACTGGAGGTTCTATCTCTCTACAAGTTTCTATCTCTCTCTTACAAGCATCCTTGTAAACAAACCTCTGCAGCTGAGGGTGCTGATGTTGAGTGATGCATGGTGGGAGAAGGCTCCGGAATCCTCTGGTGTTACATTTATGGATGAGAAGCTGGCCTCACTAGCTTAAACAATGAAGGCACGTCTTCCTTGTGCCTTGGTAATCCAAGTCCTTCTGTTCACAATGGGCAGAGGTGACCTCTCATCCTCAAGCCTCATCTAACAGGCAGCCCCTTTTATCTGGTGACTCTGTCTCCAAGGGGTTGTGCCATGAAGGCAACTAGTAGTGTGAGGGGGTTGACAGACCACCATAATACTGGATAAGTACCTAACATCGTGTGTGTGCCGGCAGAGTCAGAGAAGGGGCAGAGAGTGTTCCATCCTAGCTTTCCAAATAGCCTCTGAGTGAGCTCAAAAATTTTACCTATAAAAATTTGCCCTGGGGATCTTGCCATGGCCACACTGAGTCAGCAGCTTCCACCCTTGTAGGATACAGTTCCGGAGTCTGGAGTAGCTTCCTTAGCCCAACCCTTCACCTCATGGCATCACCCCCTTGCCTGCTGACATCAGATGTCAAAATACTGGAAAGCTGACAGTTGCTTTTGTCTCTTAATTTCTCTTCAACCACTTAAAATTATCCATCTCTCTGCATTAGCTGTAATAAATCCCAGCTTGTTTTCACTTAAGAAAGTCCATTGTCAGCCCTGTAAGATGTCAAGTTCATGAGATGATGGACCTTCTTTTCATGTTGACCCATCCGCACCAATGCTTCCATCTCTGCCTGGCACAGTGAGTCTCGTGTTAGCTTCGATTTCCTAGAAAAGAGTTGAGGCAAGGCTTACATATGTGCCAACGTCCTACTGAAAGGTGACACTCTGGGGCAGTAAGATTGAGGAAAGAGGGGATTGAGGAAGGGTGGGAATCAAACGTGAGGTGATATGTTACCTCCCTGGCCCTGCTTTGCAACAAACCCCAAGCTAACCGACCGAAGCTTGGCAGGTGCACCAATGAGACGTTACCAGATGGACTGTATGGAAAGACCATGCCCAGAGGAGTGTCTGCTGCAGGGAGTGATGCAGAAGGACTTGTCCTTGCCTCCCATTGGTCAAAGTGCTCCCAGCGTGGAGCCAAGCCCCCCTCACACCTGGGTTTCTTCACTAGTGGAACCCCTTCAGGTGATGATACAAAGCCCATCTGCCTAATGGGGACTTGGGGCTCAGACTTCAAAGACCAAGTGCTTAAGACCACAGTGATCTGCATTTAAATACTGGCTGTTGCTGACTATTGTGCCACTGCACCTACCTCACAGGTATGGAGATAGCAGCATCAATGTGATTATCATTTCTGCCAGGTTGACCAAAAGACAGTCCCAAAAAACAACTCTGCACCCTCAAAAGCATGAGGCTGAGCCTTTCACTGTGTGAGACAAATGACCCTCTCTTTGATACCTGGTGCCACCTCTAACAAAAAAAAAAAAAAAAATTACAATAATATGACTGTGATTCACTTCCAGGAAATAATTTGGATATGTGCCGATAAGGAATGTCTGCCAGACTGCAGTGCATTTGTCTTTCTTCTGCCCACCACAGCAAATTCAGGTCAGATAATTAGCACTTGTCTTTATGCCTTCTGCTTTCTGAATTTCCGCAGTACCATGAGTAGGAGGTAAAAGTTCTAAAACCTTCCATGAGGTTGTTGTTGCCATGGAAACTACTCCCTTGGAATTCTCATACTTATTCCCAGTTGGTGAGCAGGAGATGTTCCAAACCAAATACCAAAAGAGTTCTGAAAGCCAGGCAGAAGACAGGAGGGCATGGGGAGTTTGGGGAAGTCCCCAGAAGGTGACAGTAAGGATAAAGGAATCAGGGAGGATAATATGACCTTCCATATGCCTTCTGTCTGGTGAAGAGACTTGGACCCCACCCACCTGTCCTTGTATTATGTCACCCAGAGCTCCACGCCCAGCCTCAATAGGGCAGTTTGAGTTTTTAGTGCTTGCAGAGCTGGACTGACCTCTTGCTATCACCTTCCTTTTCAACTAAGCAGCTGCATGACCTTGGGGGAACCATGCCTGCTTTCTGGACTTCTGTACCTATGCCTCTATAAATGAAAACTTCCAGCTGTCTATGGCCAGAAGTCTCTCTCTGCTCTAGAGAATTATGGTGCTTCTAAATGCAATGGCAGAAGTTCTGGTTAATGGTTCACTGGTCTGGGGTCTTCTCCTATAGTGAGCCAAACTAAGAGCCAAACTAAGGCTTGAGAGTGCTTCGTCTGTCAAAAGATCCTTGAGAGAGTGACAACATTAGATCTTTCTTCACAGGGGGTCTGGTTATTGTGACTGACTTCAGTTGGTTTCAACAGAAATCATTATCGGTAAATTTTCCATTTGTTTTCAAATCTTTTCCAATAATGCGTTGGTGGTATAGTGGTGAGCATAGCTGCCTTCCAAATCTTTTCCAATAATATTGTGAAGAATAAGGACAGTGGACCAAAATGAGACTATTCAGTCCTCATAACTAGCTTGGGAGGGGAGTCTGATGGTTATATCTACCCCACTCCTTCAGATGAGGAGATAGAGGGTCAGAGAGGTCAAATGGCAGGGAGCCACATGAACAGGACATGTTTGAGGCATTCCATCCCAAGCTTCTTGTTCTGCCCAGTGCCAGACTCTGGTTCAACATTCTCTCAATTCAAGAGGAAAAAATACTTACCTAGTTGTCAAGCCCTTTACCTCTTTGTTCTGAGAAGCCTGTGGATTTGAACTTGAAAGTTTGTCCTTGGGGCACCTGGGTGGCTCAGTTGGTTAAGCGACTGCCTTGGGCTCAGGTCATGATTCTGGAGTCCTGGGATCGAGTCCCACATTGGGCTCCGTGCTTGGCAAGGAGTCTGCTTCTCCCTCTGACCTTCCCCTTCTCATGCTCTCATGCTCTCATGCTCTCTCTCTCTCTCTGTTTCATACTCTCTCTCTCTCAAATAAATAAAATCTTAAAAAAAATAAAAAAAGTCAGTCCTTCTTGAATTGTGGGTAGTATTTTGCAGCAATGTATTGCTGCCCCAATGAGACATGAACCTGTGTCCACTGTTGGAGATACATTCTTGCTAGGTCAAACTCAATGAGAAAGTCTTTGAATCTATCCTCCAGGCTGGGGAGGGAGTGCAGGGTGAACAGCCGTCTACAGTAAAGAACAAAGATGGAAAAGGACAAGCAGTGGGAGCCGAGGAGGCTGGAGCAGTTGCTTCATCCTTCTTCAAACCCTCCAGGAGGTATGGGCTTAGAGCCAACTGGCCCAAGGGGAGTGGGGGTGGTTCTGGGTCCTCCCCCAAAGCAGTGCAGGGGGCCTTTTGCATCCTTTCTTTCAGTGTGTGCCCCCCCCCAGTTTTCTAAGAGTGAAAAGGATGATAGTTTGTACCTAAAAGCTGTTTCTCCTTGAGCAGATTTTAAAAGCCGAATTTCAAAATCTCAGTGTGTGCATGTGTGGGAGGCAAAGGGATGGGAGAGAAGGGACAGAGCTGGCTGTGGGGTTTATAGGAAAGCAGAGGGGCCCTAAAATATGCATATGCTGGGCACTCATTTGAGTGCATTTTCCCTGAATTTAAGGGAACTTATACTATGGTTGTGCTAGACTAGTCAACAAATGTCTCAGGCTATTTGGTTTTTGTTTCTGATTCCTTGAGTTCTCACTGGTTCATTCATATTAGGGAACAAAGCATCCATATTTTAAGACTGATTTATGAATATATCCTGCTACAGACCAATTTAGAATTCAGTCCCCTCCACTCCATGCTGAATGAAAATACTGACATCTGCCAGGAGCAATCGGTTGAGATGAGTCTGAGGTTTGGTTGTTTTGTTTTGCTTTGTTTTAAAATACAGTACAAAATGATTTTAAGTGAAATTCCCAGGAATATAATTTGGGGCAAAGACAATCGAATGCTTAATGAACTCTATTCCCGAGCCTGCTATTTTTATCCCCGTTTGTCTTCTCGGCTTCCCTGTCCCTGCGCAGCGGGGGGTGGTGGTGTTGGCAGCCGCCTCGGCAGAGCCCAGGCCGGTCCTCGAGGGTGGCACTCCCCGCTCCAGGAGGAAGGGGGCTTCTGTAGGGCTGAGGCTCTGCGGCCCGTTCCCCCCACCACCTGGAGGCGCTTCTGGGCTGGCACAGGGACCCACGCCGAGACGTCCCGGCTGCTCCCAGAGCAAGAGCTTCCACCTCCTCGGCAGGTTGCTAATAAACACTCACAGCAGGAAGGAGGCCATATCAGGAGCTTGAAAGTCTGTTCGTAAGAGACTTTCATGAAGTCATCAGGGTCAAAGTTGATCTTCCTGTTATTAAACTTGGCTGAGAATGTTCCTGTGGACTTTGGCAGCAAGTCAACGTTCTTCATTTAAATGAAGTCGGAGGGACAAAAGGTAAGGAAGGGAGCACCTTCATTAAGCGGCGAGCAGCGAGCCTGATGCAGGGAAAGCCAGGGCTGGGGAAGGTGCCTCTTCTCTCCTTCCCTCTTCCTGGCAGGTGCTCTTTCCATGGCCATGTGCACTAGGTCGGCTTTGACAAAGCCGTCGGACACCCAGCCCTTTGACAAAATGGCCACGCTGTGGGCCACTGAGCACATGACAGTCTGAGGCAGCCTTGGCCTCGGTCTCAGGGTCCACGGGTATGGCTGTGGGGTTGGCAACATCTCCTCTCTGACCCTGGGCTGCTGCTGCCTGCCAGCCGGGCTCTGACTCCAGCAGCCACAGGATGAAGGGGTCACAGGTAACCCCCCAGCACCCTTCCCGAGAGAGTCTCTGGGTGGGTGTGTGCATTTGCACCTGTGAGCCGCGTGCCCAGCCAGAGGGGCTGGTCCTAGAAGCACACACACTCGCCGCGGCTTTGCTCTCCAGGTGAAGTGGGCTTTTATGGGCTCTAGCAAAGTCGATTCCCCCCAGATTGTGAGGCCCCAGATACATTGATCACCCCACCTGCGATGGTGGTTTCCCCTCGCTGGTGGGCTTCTCAACCAAAGCTGGTGCCCTGGGCCCTTCCTCTTCCCTTCACCATATTGAAAAGGCATTTCCTAAATTCTTAATGTTTTAGACACATTGTGGTCTTAGGGTTGGATTGCAGTGGCTGTGAGGAAGAGGGTCTGGCCTGCCCCTCAGCCCTCACTCCATCTCCTTCAGAAACTGGGGAGCACACACCCCTCATCTGATTTGTATCAGCTGCCTCTGTTTTCCCATTTGTTTCCATAACTCCCAGTAGTAAGTATGGGCTGATTATTCCCATTTCTCAGGTGAGAAAGTGAAGATTACGGAAACTGCGCACAGCCATGAAGTTTAGCAGCAGGAACATGAACTCAGGGCCTGATGGCTCTGCTCTGGGGCTGCTGCCAGCCCACAGTCACGGTCGCCATGGCACTGCTGGGGATGCCCCAGAGCAGGGCATCACTGAACGATCCTGTGTACAATCTGAAGTCTTTTTTTTTTTTTCCCTCATTGCAGAATCATCTTGCCTCTAAGTCATCCCTAAAGCTCTAGCCAAGTAGGCTGAACACTGTGTCCTAACGCCCATGTCCCTCCAAGGCTGTGCATCCGCACCTGTGTCAGCAGGAAGTGCTGTGCTGGGAGGTCTGTGGGGGGCAGGGAGCCAAGGACAGGAGGTGTCAGCACCCTGGGGCCCCTGGAGGTCCTCAGGGAGGGAGCCAGACTTCATGGACAATTCGAGTCCACAGTGTTTTTGACCAAAAGCAAAGGCGAATCTCAAGGAGGGTGGACAGCTGGCGACCCTCCGGCGACCTTAGTCAGACGCGGCAATTAGAACTTCACCATCTGGGGTCCCTTTCTGGGCAGTGGTGAGCCACCAAGGACTAAGGCAATGTGGTGGTTCCACATTCAGATATGTGTCTACAGACTGTCCCTCTGCCAGAGGGAGGCGGGAGACCAGGTGCAGCAACAGAGAAAGGCCCAGAAGGAAGAGAAAACCAAGTAAGAAAACGGCAAGTCACTAAAGCTGGGGCTGCAGGCCCGGGCAGGAAGACTGACCCTAGAAGTCTCAGAAGAAGAGCCCATGGAGAGATTTCTGGTTTGGGGGACATGGAGGCCAGGCTCTCCACCGCCTGGAGATGAGAGACTCGAAGGCATCGGATTTCCCAGGATATAATGGGCTGGTGGGGAGAAGTCATAGGCAGGGCCTTTGGTGCTGACTGTGAGGCCCCCAAAGAACATCTGAGGTGGGGGGGGGCACTTGCATCTGGAACCGAGAGCCAGGTACGGGTCTCCCTCAAGAGGAGGCAGCAGAGGGCTCCCTAAGAGCAGGGTGCAGAGGGAGAGAAGAGGAGACACACGGCCTCTGTTGAGCCGTAGGAGGGGACCAGAGCCAGAGATGGCCAGAGGTATTGAGGGGCGCTGGGGCATGGTGCTGGCCAGGAGTCAGAGAAACCCAAGAAAGAGTCTACCCTTTTCCTTGCAATTCAAATGCGGGAAAGCCAAGCATCTCAGCATCACCCTTCGGGTCCTGGAGGCACCTACCCGCAGCCAGCAATCCCCAGGCCTGCAGCTGGAGGCGCAGCTGGAGCTCACATTCACAGCGGGGCCTCGAGAGGGGAGCTGGAGAGCTGCTGGCTTCCACGGCCCCACCTCGCCTCCTTGGTCTCAGACAACCCCGGTCACTGTGGGAGCCTTTATAAACCCAAGCAAGCGAGAACACATCCTCGAGGGAGCTCTGGCCTCTGGAACCTCAAGGTTCTTTTGGCTGAGTTGGCCCCGAGCTGCTTTGGCAGAAGGAAGGTGGGAGGACAGCTGGGCCGTGCGTCCTGGGGGAAGCCTGCGAGCCGAGGCCTTGTTCTCGGTCTGGGAACACCTCCTCTTCCTCAGCCCTCGTCACCCTGGGAGAGGGGCCTCCACCCAGTGAGCACATGTCAGAGGAGTCCTCTGCTGCCGGCCCACGGGCTCCACCAGGCAGCCCCGCTGACAATCGCAGAGGCTCTGCCAGGAAAATGTCAATAGGGGACATGGCTCCTGGCAACAGGAGCTCTGCTCTTCAGAAGCCGCTGCCATCAGAGGCGATTTGCCTCCTGGAGGAAGGCGCTGTCTGGATGAGAGGGACACGGAGCAGCCCCCCTCTGAGTGACACACCGCCGTGACAGGGCCGCAGTGTGATGACAGGATACACCTGGGGTGTGCATCACTCGCAAGGACCCCACTGGAGAGGAGGCTGGGCATTCAAGGAAAAGGTAAGCACACCAGTTGGGAATACCCCATGTTGCCAGAGTGCCTCCATGAAGCCAGGACCCTACGTTCACCTGCTCCTGGAAATGCTCATGTCCTCCCTGACCCCAACCCCTCCCACACCCCTTCCAGACCTTTCTCCACTGGTTAGAGACTAGCCCCTTCTGGGACCTGAGTTTCTCGTCCCTCAGGGCGAGGGTAGCAGGGCGTCCCCCAGGCTGGCCCTTCTTTGAGTCCAGTCTTCCACCCCCAACTCAGACCTGAGTCATCCTGCCCGGGGCAGAGCCCAGAGGTGCTGTCGCCAGGTGGTGGTGGGGGTGGGGGGAGAGTACACAACTTCCTGCAGATGCCAAGGACACAGGCTGCATTTGTGTTGATCCAGATAGTCAAAACAAAACCTGTCTGGTCTGAGCAGTCAAACCATCCTGGAATATTTGGAGGGAATTCTTTTCTCAAGTACCCGGTAAGAAATAAGCATGAGAGACCAACGCTTCTTCAGTCGTGAGGATTCTTACGGCAGAAACAAATCAGCATGAAATAAAAGTGACAGTGGCTAAAATGTATCCAGCGAAGCTGTCAGAAGAACTGAAATCTTTTGGCAGACCCAAGTCTGTAAAAATGATCCAGAAAATACTGAAACTGAAAAATATGACTGCAAATAGAAAGTATACACTGGCAAAAACTAAAATTAGTAATATATCTATATCTATCTACATATATGGACAAAAATACTGATCTGTGAATCCTAGCTGCAAATTTGACTTGAGAATTAATCTCGATGAAAATAATTTTGCTAAAAATTCTTTGACCAACTTTATACACAAGCTAAATATTTCAAGTGTTTCTATTTTTATTTTCAATTGATCTCACCAGATTCGTGCCAGAAAATATTTTCTCCACAAAAAGCAATGTTGATGTGATTTGTTTCAAATATTTGCCTTTATAAAATGCTGTGCAAATATTTTGAGAATGGAAACTATGAGGACACAACAACAGAATCAAAATATTGTAAACCAACCTCTGGTTCTGGACAAGATGGAAGAGACAAATTTCTCCCTGATCCCCTCCACTAGGTATAGCTAGAATCCACAGACATGATGTATAAAATAAGCATATGACCAAATGGTGTAAGGAACAGCATAACTGGCCGGAGAACTGGGCTTTGAGAGGCAGCACAGTGGTGAGTGTCCTGGGTTCTTTGTTTATTTTCTATTTGCCCTGAGTTAAGCACTGGACACGTGCACAATCCTGAAATCCTCAGAGACACAGACCAAAAAAATAAAAAAAGAAGAGAAAAGAAAAACTTGCCCTTTCTTGCCACAGGACCAGGAAAGGAGTAATCTTTGAAATTATGGACAATCATGGATAACCATAATAAACATTTTGGTAAATTAGACCTTATAAAAATTTGAAACTCTAACCCTACAGAAGACTCTCTGAAGAAGATGGAAAATCAAGATATGGACGGAGAGAGTATTTGTAAAACATCTATCTGACAAAGGACTCAAAGAATTCTCAAAACTCAACAGTCAAAAATACAAATAATTCAAATAGAAAATGGACAAAAGGCAGTTTACCACAGAGGATGTATGAATGGCAAATAAGCACATTAAAATATGTGTAACATCATCACACATTTGGGAAATGCAAACTACACCCACGATGAGAAATTCCTGCACATCTACGGGAATAGCTAGAAGTAAAATTGCACCGATACCACCTGCTCTCATGGCTGTGGAGAAGCTGGATCTCTTAACCTTTCCTTTCCCAAGGCAAATGGACACGGACTCTGGAAAACAGTTTGGCAGTTTTTTAAGACTCACATCTTAGCGGCTGACCCAGTAGTCATATTCCTGACCATATATCCCAGAGAAATGAGAACTCTGTCTACACACAAACCTGGACACGAGTGTTTACAAGCAGCTTGGTTTACAACAGCCAGATGCCGGAAACAACCCAAATGTCCCCAGTGGGTGAACGGTCAGATAAACTGGAGTACACCTGTGTCGCAGAATGTTACCCAGCAGTAAAAAGGGGTGGACTGTCTGTACCCGCAGTAACTCCCGTGGATGTCCAGGGCAGAGTGCAGAGTGAGAGGAGCCAATCTCCAAAGGCTGTATGTACTAGGAAACCACTCAGTGCCCATTCTTGAGCTCAGGAGATTGTAGGGTGGAGACCAGACTAGTGCTGTGTAGGGAAGGCGGTGGGAGCATGGGTGTGGTTATAAAGCGACAGCACTGAGGAGATCTTCGTAGAGGTGGACGAGTTCTGTGCTTGACTATGGCCATCATACCAACCTACACATGTGGTGAAAGTGCACGGGCCTCAACACACACACAGGTGCACGTAAGACAAAATCCCAAAGGGTTGGTGGCTTGTACCTAAGTCCATTTTCTGGTTTTGCCATCATACCATAAAAGCCATTGCCTTTGGCTAGACCTGGGTGAAGCCTACACACCATTGCTTGTATGATTTTTGTAACTTTCTGAGAACTTATAATTATTTCACAATAAATAGTTAAATGCAATGCTCTGTATCCACACATCCAGGATCTTCAGTCATGCCTACTTCTAGCTCAAAACTTCCCTGACCCGACCTGACCCTTCCTGGCTCAGTCCCAAATCCAACCTTGATAATTAATAAGGAGTGTATTTACATTGATAATATTTGCTGTTTCCCAAACTTTGCAAATTCTTTTGAGTCCTGTGGTTTTACATATCCCATTTGAAGAACACTGATGCCCCTTCTCAGGTCTAATGTCAGCTTTGCTCTTTAGAAATTCATTTCTAAGCTCATTCTTCTGGTGCCTGCATTTTAACATGAATTAAATATATTACTTAAATATCATTAACATATAAATTATGTATTAATAAGGATTTGATGACTGTGTATCTGTGTGTCCATTACAGTCTATATCATGGGTCACATCGCATAGATTACAACCGAATCACAGTTCCCCTTGTAGAAGTTTATTTTTGATGGTGAAGCCAGCAGAATGTGCCACCCCAAGATACTCCTCTTTGGTGTAGGGATTATTTTGAGCTGATTATTTTGAGGAAATGCAGGTACAGGAGGAGTGCTAAAAAAGAACCCTTTTTATAAGGAAAATCTCCATGTGTGTCTCCCTCTCCACCCCAGGAAAAGAAAAATGACTAAATCTCTTATCCAAGGGGAAGGCTCCACACTTCAGTTTACATCACAATGTTCCTCTGTCACCTGGCTTTTCCTGGGCCCCTCCGGCTTCCCCCATCCCACTCCCAACATCCTTCTGTGGTCTTCAGCTGAAGGTGGTGATACATCTGTGTAGATGTGTACATTCACACAAAGGACAGCTTTATTAACGCATCCACCTCTACAGAGATGGGGAGGTGCCCAGGAACAAGAGTGGAGATGATACACGTTTGTACATTACGTGCATGCTTATGTCCGTACACACACACACAGGCTATCATTTGGTCCCTGCATCTGGAATGTTGACGGAGCGTGTTCTGACCCCCAGCACCCGTCTCTCTCTCGGTGACTGTTAGCTTCCACAGGAGCCACTCTTGCCACCCAGAATCAGAGGTGAGGGTGAGTGAGTGTGCTACGCCACCTGCTCCTGATCTCCCTCAGCCAAGGACTTTCTGGCAGTCTACTCCAAGCAGACTCATGCTGCCTGTCAGAGCAGAGCTCCTGGAAAAAGAAACTGTTGGACCCCAGGCCCAAATTCCTTCCTTCTGTGGAATCGACATCTGGTGCCCTGAGCCCCAGCCTCTCACCACAGTGGAGGGGAGGCCGTTACTCCTAGCAAGGCGACAGTTCCTGCTCTCTGCTCACCCTCCCCAGCTTGGTGGCTTGGCCATCCTTGAGCTTCCCCAGGAAGGACCAGGCAGCTGTCCATCACGCACAGTGCCAGGTCTGTGCACCTCTGCAGGGGCCTCGCCTCAATGGGCAGCAATCCCTACCTCTGAAAAGCAGAGGGGAGAGGACTCATAGAATGGTAACCGCTCTTCCCAGGGCAACTCTACTCCCAATGCAGAGTCTCTGAATACAATCCTATAACCTTAATCTGGCTGAAGTGTCCAAGATGGGTAGAATCTGGACTTAAGCACGTCCTTTGTGAGCTCTACACAGGGCAATACTCACTTCAGTATCTTAAGTCTACCAAGAAACTGAAGGGAGAATGTTTCCATTTTGATATCTTGTCAGTATCTTTTACCAAGTCAATATTTACCGAGTGGCCTTTGTAGGTAAGCTCCCACACTTCTGAAGCTTCAAATCTCTTCTTCCTTGGGCCTCTAGAACATTCTACACCCTACATGTGGTCCCCCAACAAGTTGCAAAAGCAGGCACTGTCAGCCCAGCACTAGCTCACACACCCTGTGACCAGCCTCAGCCACACTGAAGATTCGTTGGCTTGGGACACCTGGTCTTTCAGAGGCCTTGATGGGCAGAAAGTCTTTGGGGCCCCTTCTCCTAGAAAGAAGGTGGAGGTTCATACAGGTAAATGAGGTGGGCCGATTGCTGTCTTGACAGAACTCGAAGTAAGCTTTTGGACTGGGGGCTCCTCGGAGTAAGCATGTGCTCAAAGAACACAAAGAATCACTCTGCTCCCAAGGTAGAGCTGTAAAAGGTATGGTGCTTGTCTTTCATTTTCCTTTGACCTTGGTGTGCTTTTCCAATTGTTTCAATTGCTTAGGTATGCTTGGTTATAGAATTTGAACTTTTTAAGACAGGGCAGCAAAATTTTAAAAAAATTGTAATGCTTAAAATGTCAAGTATAATCACAAGAATTTCATTATTTATTTCAGCTGTAGAGCTGGAGAGAAAGGTCCATAGTCCATCCAGTCGTTTCCATTCCCTGTGTTGATTTGCCTATTTCACAAAAGGCACTGTGGAGGCTCCAGGTCGTGAGGAAAAGTATGACCCAGCCTGTAGTAGGCTGGGCCAGGGCTGGGCCTCCTGGATGCCAGGGTTGTCACCAATGGGTGTAAGTGGCTTGGGAGCACGGGGCCAGAATGGCCTGCTTGGACACACAATTCAGATTCGACCTAGAGGGAGTCTTTGTGCTTGGGTCATTCCAGATGTTTCATAACTGACCTGCTCCTAGTGAGAACTTTAAGAAACTTGGACTTCAGGCAGTTGGTAAAACCTGGCAGAGCAGTGACCCTCCACAACCCCAAGCAAAACCTGGAATCCTGCTCTATCCAAAATGGAAGGATTCTGGATTCTATCCAGCATGGGGTGGTGGGAGGGGTCTAGGATCCAAAATTGAACTGGACCAGACTTTGTTCCAAGAAGTTGACAATCTGGAAGAGAGACAAATACCAGCAGAATAGGAAGTCTTGGCAGAAGTCATCTTCATATGGCAGTGCAGTGACTAATTACCTAGAAGTACACAGCCCTCCAGGCCTGCATGTGCATTGAGAAAGATGGGAGGCATCCTTTGGGCAGGTCTAGAAAGATCTGGGTAGCCACAGACAAATCATCTAACCCCATGAAGCTCTGTTTCCTTGTCTGTGAAACGGACACACGGTGAGTCCTCCCATCACCTCAAATGTCCTGGGTGAGGGTTAACTCCAATTCTGTGCAACGTTGCCGTCCACAGGTTGGTGCCTTGCAGCAGATCACGGAGTGTGAGACTGGGGAGCAACTTCATGGGATGGGAAAAGCCAACCCCCTTGGCTGGTCTCAGTCATGGGCCTCGAGCCTAAGGAAAGGGAAACCAATGGGCAAATAGCAGCCAGGGACCTGGTGGTCTCAGACGGCAGAAAATGTAGGAACAGGGCTGTTAATTATGATGTTGGCAGTCCTGTGTGGGGCTGGCTCCATCCTAGTTCTTAAAAATTACAGGTTACATATTAGAGTCATTTGGTGACATCTTTGCTTCTGCTTCTATCCATCCATCCATCTATCTATCATTATCCATCCGCCACCTCAACTTTCCTTCTCTCTTTCTCTGTTGTGGTCTCTTCCTCTCTGTCTTTATCTTGTCCATCTTCAGGTAACACAAGATTGAATCAGAATTTCTGGAGTGGAACCTAGAAATGGGCACTTCTTCAAAGTTCCCTTGGTAGACACTTAGGGGATCATCTGTCTTATGGGAAGGGCCCCTACCACATCCACTTGAATGGCTACCACAGAACCACCATGAACACAGAAGGTTGGTCGAGGCTGAGTCTCTCCCCAGCCAATCAGACCTTTTCTGGGAACTTTTGACTCAGGAAAGGTAAGTCAATCCTTTAACACTGTGTGATGCTGTGTGTTGTTAAATCTGGCAGCTGTTCACAGTCATGTTTTGTCTCCACTGACAGAGACAGAAGAGGCTGATGCACTCACAACAGGAAGTTTGGGCACAGGGGACAAATGGAGGCAGTCTCCAGGGTTCCAAGCATGCAAGAGGTCCAACCACGTCCCTGTTCCTGGGTCCCCAGAGCTCTCACGGCCAGGACCCTCCCTGGCTTCAGTTGCTTGCGGGGGGGGGGGGGGGGTATCTGCCATTTGCAGCTAAAGAGCTTCTCGTCAGTGCCAATCCTGAGCCTCCTTTGGGAATCACCTCCAGAGGAATTTTTTCCAGATATCCTTTAATCAGATCCTTTGGAAACCACTGTTTGAAATCAGTCGTATAACCTCAAAATCTTTGAGATGATTAAGTCCTATGATCTGTAAACTAATCTCTTTTCTGTAGCTGAACATAGTTTGGAAACAAATTTCCATGGATAAATGTTGAATATAGACAGATAGATGATAGATAGATAGATAGATAGATAGATAAATAGATAGATAAGGAGAAAGAGAAGAGAGAGAAAGGAAGAAAGAGAGGGAGGGAGGGAGGAAGGAAGGAAGGGAAAGAAAGAGAAAGAAAGAAAAGAGGGAAAGAAAGAAAAGAGGGAAAGAAAGAAAGAAAGAAAGAAAGAAAGAAAGAAAGAAAGGAAGAAAGAAAGAAAGAAAGAAAGAAAGAAAGAAAGAAAGAAAGAAAGAAAGAAAGAAAGAAAAAAGAAGGAAGGAAGGGAAGAAGGGAGGGAAGGAGGGAGGAAGAGAGGAAGGGAAAGAGAGAGGAAGGAAGAAAGACGAGCAAATCAAGTTTAAAGTAAGGCTGGTCTAGTTGAAGCTCTGGCTCTCTCCTCCCCCGCAACTACTTCAGTTTACAGATGGGGAAACAGAGGACTTGAGGGGTAGGATGCACAGGCAGCTTGACAACACTGGACTGGACGTAGTGGTGTAAAAACACCAGAGCTCCAACTGCTGTGATCTAGAATAACCATCTCCAAGTCAGTGTCAAGATGATTCAATGGGCTACAGGAAGAAGATATTAGAAACTCTGTTTATAAGTTTTACACCTCGTGCTTTGGGCCTTTTTATTCTGGTGTGTTCTAAACTGTATATCATGCAGAAATACACACACACACATACACACACACACTCAGACCCCCATACTGGGGACAGTGTCTTACTGACGGACCTGTGATCAAAGTGTTAGGTGACCAGAGCCACCAGCTCATCGGAGGTGAGGGAGCTGGAAAGCACTGTCACACCCGTCCTGTGTGACCACGCCTGTGCTGGGCCCGACTCCCACCCACCTGCAGACGGTCCTGTTTCCCAGCCGCCGTGTGGCTCTGCCCAAACCAAAATGTTTACCCTCACCCCCCGGGAAAGAGCTGGTTAGCAGAGCGAGCTTGTCGCTACTCTGGGAAAGCCAACGGAGTAAAGCACGTCCGTCCACCAAGTGAAGGAGTTTGGGTTCGGAGAGATTGGCTTTTATGTTTCAGAGCGAAAACAGAGGTGTTTGGGAATCCTCCCGTATTCCAGGCCTGGAGGTCAGAAGCAACAGTCAGGCCAGGTGTCCGGATGGGCTCAGGCGGCTGTGACCGCTGGACCTCAGGGCACATCCCATCCGTGGACGTGACCCAACGCAGAGGACTCTGGGCCCGGGCCCCAGACTGTGCCATGCCCTGTGTGCTTCTCAAGCCCGGGACTCAGCCTCCAGGCCCCACGTCCACAGGACACCGCCAGTTACCATTTCATCGTAAGCAAACGTCTTCAATGCCCCCCCGGCCGGAGCTCGTATGCGTGTCTCGGACCCAGCCCCTTGCTGCTGTGGTTCTGGGGGTGGCCTGGTCTGCGGCATGTGCTTCATTTAGAAGACTGGGTCCTCCTGACAAGCAGAGCGTTGGCCCTGGGTCCTCACACTGACTTTAATATTGTTAATAAGCATGTTTCCAGTGATCCCTGCTCCCTGATATCTGGCATATTAACAAGTGAGAGCTGCTAGGGGAATAGAAACCAGAATTATACCATCAGAAATCATATTTGAGGGAGGATCCTTTCCTTCTTGCAATTGCAAGCTGGCTTTTTTATTGTAATAAGAAACAGAAGCCACGAAGAGCTCCGCCCTCCCGGGCACGCAAGAAAGGGGGTGTCTCAGACACAGGAGCTCACCTCCACAGTGAAAACGTTGAGGAGCAGGAAGCCTTTGTTTGTTTGAATTCTGGGAGCAAACTCTACCTGTATGTTCTGATGAGGCAGAAGGAAACGATCATAAGGCACGAACGACTGAAAATGACTTGTATACCGGCACAGATCAAACGACGACGACAACACAGAAACAAAGCCCATCATGACACCCTGTACAAAGTAGAGATTTTGGAATTTTTTTAAGACTCTGTAACTGACACCCCACCTTTGTCTGAGAGATTTCTCTTGTCGAATTTCCACCTGTGCCATTTTTATGCGTGGGTCCATGTGCACATTTTAGAAAAACGACCCAAGTCTTAGAGACATGGTATCAACCTGTGTGACTGCATTCATTGCAAAATGCACGCAAGATAGCACAACCTGGAAAGGTCACGTCATCTCTCTTGAACAAAGGCCAATTTTTCACTCACCAGATCCTCCAGAGGCCAGGCTCTTCAAATCTTCAGGTTCAAACTCCTGTTTATTTGGGTATGGCACCAAACGAAACATTCTCTTTATGTTCCAGCAGTTTCTGGAAAACCAGCTGTTCTAAATTTGGTTTAAAACATTTGTTAAAGTCACCAATAAATGAGAGAGAAGGAACCGGGCTGGCTTTGCAATAGGAAAAGCTCTCAAGTTTCCTTAAACAAGACAGGCCTTCCTTCTAGTTCGGTTTTATATTTGAGGTTGTCTTTGGGGGATTGTTTCCATCCAGGCCCGGGGGGGAGGGCTTTTTCAGCCCGCATCCTTCTCTCAAGTGACCCCAGCTAAACTGGCGCCAAGAGGGAGGGCTGTTTCCAGCAGACCTGGGGACCCAGGTCGGCTGAGACCTCTGGGGTGAGACACTGGAGGAGCTAGGGACGCTGGGCCAGCTGGGCGGCGTGGATGGAACTGTCAGCCCCCCACCCCCAGTTCATGTGCACAGGTCCCGAGGTTCAAGAACCTTCCCACAGAGAGTGCGACTCAGTGGGTTCCCAATGAGCAGTGGTGGGAATGGAAATTCTCAAGTGAGGATCCCTTCCAACAGTGTAGTGAAATCTTTAGTCTGGAAAAAACCCTGGCCTCCTCCTGGACTCAGCAGAGCCTAGAACAGCAGGACCCTCTCCCTCTGAGACCCCGAGACCCCCACCAATGATTCGCGGAGAGCTTGGGCTCAGGGCTCCAGCCACGCAGAGGCCGGCTCTGAAACTCTCCTTCCAGGACACGGTCAGTAACAGGTGAATATACCCTGGGCACGATCCTTGCATCCCTGGACCTTCCTGTAGCTCAGAACATGGAGCAAAATCACAGCCTTTCTGCAAACAGTAGAGAATCTGAGCTAAACATGTCTCCAGAAGTAAAATTTCTGAACGACAGTAGGTTCTTTCTCCTACCAAAGATACGCGCACCGTAAGATCCCAGGACTTGTACGAAAACCTGTGGTGATTCACCAGGACTGTGCTGCACAGAACACCCACTCCACCTTACGTCCCGCCTGGACTGTCCTTCCTCCCTCCTGCAACCAGCCACACCTTCCTTCTGACGGGGCCCCGATGGGTCTAATTTCTCAGGTGTTCCGATCCGCCTTGACCCCAGCGCCCCATCCAGACAGAGGGCCCTGCATGACCTCTTCCAGGGACGGCCCTCCCCTCTCCGCCTAGACCGTGAGCCTCTCTCAGGGACCAGGGCCCGGTGGGTCCTGCTGGAACCAGGCCAGGCGTTCTGCCCGTGTGGGACTCGCCAGGGGGTGTGGGTGAGTGGACGCCACGGGGAAGTGCTCTGCCAAATCCCACATCAGAGGTCTCCAGAGCGAAAACACTTTTTCACACGGTGTGATAATATGTCACAGCGCAAAAACGTTTTCCAAGATCCAGAGAGGTGTGTAAAGCGAATGCTGAACGCAAACCAGAACCATATTGCAGCCCTCTTGACATTTCCAAAATAGTGACCAATAAAAGTTGCTATTTATGTGTGCCCTACTGGTGACACTATTAAATCTTTTGGCTGCACTGTTCAGGGAAGGTTACGGGCTGAAAACAGTGTGAACTGGAACCGTGTCTAAGTTGGAATTTTATCTGGCACCGTTTGGCTTAAACTTGGATTGCTAACCTTCAGGTTTGAGTCATACTGGAATTATTCAATAGAGGGCTCACTGCTGTGTGGCATTTTTAAAAAGCTTATATGAAAAAAATGAGCACGAGAGAGGAAGAAAAGCTTGGGCACGCTGCCCACACATGTATTTTGTTTGGAAAGAACCATTCTCCCAACTTGGGGGATAAAAAGAGATCTAATTTATTAGCATTTCAAAAATCGTCATGGCCACAGAATGGGTAAACAGGGCGATCATGATTAATCTAAATTGAAAAGGCATATTTTGTTTATTAGGTCCCTCAACTATCCCAGCTACATTTTTTGTAATAGTTCAGTTTTTTTTTCCCTCCCTACCCTTCAGAAGTGACAGAGAAAAATCTATTTCTTGGCTGAAGTAATCTCAGATAAATTAATATCATTTTTCATATAAATTTGTTTGGGGAAACTTGAAACTGTAGCATAACCTATTGATTTCATTATTTGAATTAAGTTTAAGAAATCCTACAGCTGTTTGCTGTCAAAATTTAAACCTAGTGTCCATTTTCAGCAGGGTACTTAATACACATTTCACCTGGAGGCTCGCTGGTGTTTCAGTGTAACACTGCACACTCCGGGAAACAGGCGCAGAGCTCCTCTGAGGCTTAATAGCATCAGAAAGGCTAACAATTAGCAGTTTTGTTTTCCTGGGCTTGAAAGTTTTTCCTGGGCCGCTTCCAAAAATTGTGGTCCTCGTTTTTGACCTTTTCGGAGTTTGGAATCAATGAACCACATTGCCTTCCATAAGAGTGTCAAGCGCAGAATAAAAAATGGCTTCACATCATTTTTCATCACGGCCAGATGAGGTCTGAGTGGAGGAACAAGGAACAGGAAAGAGAGAACATCTGAAAAATTGGCTCTTGGAGCTGGAATGTGATTCCGCTCGAAGGGGCCACTTTTTTTTTTTCCCCCTTTCTTTCCAGAGCAGGCAGGTTGTAGACAGATCTGGGTCTTAGCCTGCCACCCCAGGGGCCCCAATGTCAAAAAACAGTGATAGAACTCCACTCATTTATGCAACATCTGTAACACATATAGCAAATTATTAATAGCTCGATATGCCAATCTGCCACCACGCATTTCTGACATCGTAGGGGCCAGGAGCACGGAAGTTTTGCAGCTCAGAGATGAAAACGGCGCTCTGGGTACAAATCCAACACAGGTGCTTGGAGTCGACGTCCCTGAAAGGGAGCATCACGGACGGTTTGGGGGGGACACACAACGGCCGCGCTTCCAGCTCAGCGGAAAGGTTGATGGAGCTGATGTGTGGTGGACACGGTATTATTTATACCACGTTGTGTCACTTGCTGCTGATGTCTGTGATGCCGACAGTGCTGTGAAGAGCCAATTACGCCTCTTGCATCAACGGAGGGGACTGCGGAGGACTGGGGAGTGGAGGCCTTTTGCTTACAAAGAAAACAAAACTGAAGCCACGGCACAGATCAAAGCCCGTGGCAAGTGGGAGCTGCTTGACATTCACCACATGCCATTCCCTCATTATTAGCCGCCACTCCGACTTTCTGAGACACAACCTCCCTCCTCCCCCTGCAAACCTTCACCTTGCTTTTTTCCTTTTCTTTCTTTCTTTCTTTTTTAAATCGATAACAGAATCTCATGTTCATTGCTTACAAATTAACACACAGCAAATATCCTTGTTGTATTTCATTTTTTTCTCCAAGAATATCACCATTTGGAGTTCTTAACTGTCTGCATCCCGTATCCCTGCAGAGGTACGCAGACGGCCCCTGTTTTGAGTGCGAGTTGCTCGGCGTCTGCAGACGTGGAGGCTAAGCCTGACCTCTCTGCTGTGATATTAGAGCTATTTCCCCTCAATTTCAAGTCTGCCTCAAAGACATGGTTCCCAGGCACTTGGGGCTGGGAAAGTGAGGATAGTGAAATCAGCTCAAGAGAACCACACCCCGGTCCCCAGTTTCCACTGTCTGATGGGGATGCCCCCAACACCTGTGCACAAACCATTAATGGACGAGGCAGAACGCAGTGATGTGAGGGGAGGCCAGCGTGCCTCCAACTCTGGCAGAAAGAGGGCAGTATGACAGCTAGTCTCATCTGTTTACATCTGCAGTAGCTGCTTAGAGAGCCCTCCTCCCTGATGAGTCCTTGTGATCTGTCACGGGTGGGGGTGGGTGGAGAAAGCAGAGCCCATCATTCCCGGGTCTGGGCATGCAGGCGAAGGTGAGGTCCCCCGCCAAGAGCTCTGCCAGTAGGGCAACTGTGGGGGAAGCACGTCTGCCAGATTTTTCCATTACTCCTGGTAGCCTATCCAAACTGAGCGTGAGGGTCTCAGCTTGAGTCCGTGGCCACCGGCACATAGCCGTCCTAGCCCATCTCTGGTCGGAGAGGGTGCACCGAAGGGAAAGCAGAAGGAAACCCTGCCCCTTGCCAGCTCTGAGGGCCAGATGGGAGATAAGGCTGCAGAGCGGCTCTAGGAGATGTCTGTCTTCATCCCTGAGAAGTGCAGGGACCTCGCGGGAGGCAGAGATCTTAGCTAGTTTAGGCTACTATAACAAAAGTACCACAGACTGAGTGGCTTATCTAACCAAAATGTGTTTCTCCAGTTCTGGGGGCTGGAAAGTCCAAGATCAAGGTGCTGGCAGCTTTGGTGTCTGGTGAGGCCCTCTTCCCCGTTCGCAGACAGACACCTTCTCACTGTGTCATCACATGGCGGAAGTTGCTGGAAGCTTTCCAGGGTCTCTCTCATAAGGGCACTGACTCCTCTCATGAGGCTCCATCCTCTCGACCGTACCACCTCCCAAAGATCTCAACTCCTCACACCAAACCACTGGGGATTGGGTTTCAATGTATGAATTTGGCAGAATAAAAAACTATCAGTCTGTTGCAGAAAAGCCTCCTGCCCTCCGCCTTGTTTGGGGCCCTGGCCGGGAGCTGCCAGGGACCCCGTGGCTCAGTACCTGCTCGGCACCAGCAGGAACCAAGTGGGGCCAAACCTCCAGCCTCAGACAACCTCACCGCGACGGCCACACTTGCGAAGCCCAGATGCTCCAGAGACCACACAGACTGTGGGGTCATGGTCAGGACCGCGAATCTTCACATCACTCCCATCTACAGACCCCGAGTGGAAGGGAGAGGAGGAGGGCAGGGCAGCCTCCGAGCGATGGGCCCTTCTCCAAGAGCGGGTGAACGGCCTGAGGAGCTCCTTTAAACCACCAGGTCTGAATTAACTTAAGACTGAGCCGGTAACGTGGAGCTTCCCCCACCCCCACTAATCCGTGCATGAGGGTGATGAGCAAAACCATGTTACTTACAAATAAAAGAAATTGATATTCCTCTTCACAGGAATTGTAATGCGTCAAATTCCCGGGAAGCTTCATAGTCGAACGAACTACGGACTTGTTCACTCTAGTTCCTTCCTCCCCGTGTGGAAACACCGACACGGCGGAGATTCTCTTAGGGAAACTGCCAGAGCCCATAGAACACGTGGGGGTACAGGGTCCTCTGTGCTGACAGCCAGAGGCCGGGGCTCCTCTGAGCAGTCAAAGCTACAGGGAGAGGGACACTCTGTTCCAATGCGTCTTGAAAACAGATGTGTGCCCGGCCCTGTACAGTTTTGGCAAAAAGTGAAAGTACCCTTGAGGAGACCGTGGGCTGGGGAAGACAGAGGCATCAAAGAGAAGGCTCGGCGGACTGACCCTGGAAGACAGGGCTTTTCTTACGTTAAGGGGACAAAATTCCATTTATTGGCATATTGTGTGGCATGATTTACTTGAATTTATTGCATATGTAAATATATGCACATTTATTTAAATATATGATTACTTTATTTCTAGATTATAACTAGAATTTCCTTTGCACCCTTTCTTCTGTTTCAAGACATAGATACATATGTACATACCCCCAATATATATATTTATGTGTGTGTCTGTATATAAACATTTACATTGTTTCATTTTCTTCCTTTATATTTGCTGCTTTGACCAAGTTACTGGCCATTCCTTCTCCTGCTGACAATGCGGACATTGGCTCCGTTTGTATTTAACCGTCGGTCACCTTCTGTGCCGGGCATCTTGCTCTGCCCCCCAGCCTGTCTCCTTTCCTGTGCTGCGTGTCCAGGGGCTGAGCTGGCTGGACTACAGCATCAGGCTTCTTTGCTCCAGGACCTCTGGTTGGCTCTGGGCAATGGGAGCAGTGGCCGAAAATTGGAAATTGGAGGGGGAGGTGCAGATGCTCCACGGATGGGCTCCACGCACGCCACCTGCAGCTGCCCAAAGGGCAGCTGGAGTCCTTTGAGGAAAGATCTCCACTCCTGCCAGGAAGCACACTCCATACGTTGGAGACTCTGTTCTCCCAGCTCTGTGTTTGGCCCTGTGTCCTGCTAACCCTGTTCCCTTGTCCCTCACGTCTGGACTGGGGAGTAGCACGGGAGTTAGCCTTCCCTGGGGCCCTGCGCATCCACGCTTGTCCCTCATCGGACATGTCTCAACGTTCCCACGTTGAGTATGCCCTCTGTTCCCTGCTGAGCCTGGCTGAGAATCCTCCCTTTCTTTGGAAACCATCACCAGACAAATATTTCTCTAAAGCGATCTGAAGACAGACTCTACGTCCTTCCCCGAAAGATATTCTAGCCCTCCCTCTCTTCTGTGACCCTCCATTGCTTCCGCTACCCTCTCCTCCCAAGATGAGGCCCTGGGAATGACTTATTTCCCCCTTTCACAGCTCCCACTGGCTCCTGGGTTTGCCAGGTAATTTATTACTTTATTTCGAGATTATTATTAGAATTTTCTTTGCACTATGTCTCTTCTGTTTCAAGAAGCTCGTGCGTCTCCAGACAATCTCCCATCACTCACTTAGATTTAACCTCCTGGTACAAGATGCATCTGGCAGCTGCTTCTTTTTCTTCATCACCCCCCCACCTGCAGGTCTCTGTTCTGATGTGTCCATTTGAACACAACATTTTTACAAAGCAGCAGTTACAGTAATTGTTTTGGATCAGTAAGAGTAATCCTATTGTTCATAATCTGTTAGGAAGAAACCCCTCACTCAGTGTGGAGAGCACGAGCCTGAAGCTTGTCACCCCCCTGTGCCCCAAACTGCCAAGTTAGCATATCTTAATTGAACACTAGGTGCTGTTGGGATCGTCACATTTTGGGGTCCAGACATTTGGTGTGAACGTGGCCCAGACATTTTGAGGAGACGTCTCCCTGAGGACCGGAGTTGCTCTGCAGTTGCCTTTGATGTGTTTAGTTCCTGCCACGGCTAGAAGGTGAAATTATCTTTCATTTTGGGAGATGATAGCGAATGGATTTTTTTTTAAGATTTTATTTATTTATTTGACAGAGAGAGAGAGATCACAAGTAGGCAGAGGCAGGCAGAGAGAGAGGGGGAAGCAGGCTCCCTGCCTAGCAGAGAGCCCGATGTGGGGCTCGATCCCAGGACCCTGAGATCGTGACCTGAGCTGAAGGCAGAGGCTTTAACCCACTGAGCCACCCAGGCGCCCCGGCGAATGGATTTTTAATGCATTATTTGGTGGTATTTGGCTGGAGAAAACACGCACACACACACACACGCGCTGTATCTGTTTCAGAATTTGGGTGCGGTTTTGGAGGATTCTCAATACCATGTAATCATTTCTCTTGCCTGGTTTACAAGGCCAGGTTCAGGCGACCCGAGAGAGCAAATATGTCACGGAGACACGCTCCTGGATGGCGTTGTGGCCGTGGTCAAGTTCACAGCGCCGTGCTGCGATCCCACCCTGTGTCCCTTTCCCCTCACCTTTCAGAGTGTTCCTGGGGAGACATCCCCGCTCTGCGTGCTCTGCGCCCCGAGGATGGGTGTGTGCGCACGGCACCCGTGACTGTCGCTCCTTGGCTGAGTGCAGACCCCCTGCCTTTGGTGAATGGAGCAAGGACCGGGTCTTCCCAAGTCTCACCACAAAGCACGCTTTCAACCCAACCACAATTTACAAAGTAAATAACTGACCAAATGAAAAGTCTCCTCTCTAGGAGCATCGATGGGCCGTGGTGAACAGTCCTGAATATCTCGCTGACCAGGAGCGCCTCTCTTGCATTTCTGCCTGAGATGGGTCCACCCACCTGCAAAGCGGGGTCACAGCTCCTGTGCCCGCAGCCCGGAAGCATCCCCAGCATGGGCTTCCTCTCCCATCTCGCAGCTTGTGGCCAAGCTGTGTGGGAGCAAAGGTGCCGGGAGCACATTCCACTTGCACGGCTGTTGCTTCTGTGGCCCGTGGTCCGAGGGTTCCGCGGAACAGCAACTGGGATCCTGTCCTGTTTTCTTCACCGGGAAAGGGGTGGTTCTGAAGAGTGTTTTTTTTTTTTTTTTTTTCTGTCACTAGTTTTAGATTTCAATGAGATGACTGAACCACTGGATCATTCCTTCAAAATGATTTGACTACAACACAATGGTACAACACAAGTGCAAATGTGACCAAGAGAAGTGATACCATGTGACGTAAAATGACACAGCATTGGGGGCGCCCGGTGGGGACTGAAATACACAAGGGGAATTTTATCAAGATGAACTCCATCCTTGCAACACTGCAAACTTGCAGAATGCCAGGGGGTTGCTGCAAATTCCTCATCACTCTTAGAGTTCACATTTGTGCAATGGACACAAATAAAATTGCACAACTATATTTCTCCCGAAACCATGTTTTTATAACCAGCACGCACTCTCTGGGGATCTGTGGACCCCAGGCACAGGTGCAAAGAGACCATGCTACCCACAGCACCCTGTTCAGCTCACAGCCTTCAGACTTGCCTCTCTGTTGGGGCCGTCCAAGGTCATCAGCCTGCTGGGCCCGGGGTTCTGGAAGCCACGCTGGCCCTGGGATTCTGGAGGCCCACAGTGCTGCTGGGGGACAGCAGGGCTGACTCCGTCTCTACACATCAGGAAGTTAGATAAGTTTTCTTATCCTTTCCCAGCTATCAAATGTGACTCATCTCTGCATGTTTCCTCTTGAAAATTCCTCCTGATAGAAGATCACTTCTCTGGCAGAGTTTTTGGCCACCACTCAGAGTTCTTACAACCGACCTCTGAGGTTCTTATGCTTGTTATTTGACTTTTCCTAGTCAAATCCCGAGCAAAAACTACAAAAGATTTGGTACTTTAATAAATATGAGCACTTAGTCCAATATCATTGTCCTGTGGACAGAAAAAAAAATGACAATATATTTAAACGATATATGGTGTTTGCCTAAATCCTTTAGAAGTGTCCGCCGTAGCATACAGAATATTCGGTTTCCTTTTGGATTGTAGATTAAATTGGAAACCTGTTTCTTATATTAAAATGACTCCAAGGGAAAAAAAGAATTGTGTTCTCTTGCAAAACTTAAGTCACTACGGCATTGCCAAAATGATGAGAATGACCTGGAGAAGGCCCTTATTTTCTTACATCCCCTTACTCTCCAGAATCCTAAGCTACATTCCTCCCCAACCTTCAACCCTGACCCTCCCCTGACCAAGGCCACCCAGAGATGGGTCTCCAGGTGACACGTGCCACCCAGGCTCCGAGTAGGAAGAGACAGGGCTGCAGAAGGCACAGAAAAGCCCCTTCTGGACAAGGTCCTGGGGCAACTGTGACATCAGCCAGAGAAGAGGAAGAGGTAGGAGAGGAGCTGAAGGAGGGAGAGATGTGGAAATGAGGAGGGCCTGACGGAAGGCCAGGGAAAAGTCTCTGGATTGCTAAACGTTCCCCGTGGTCCCCAGCATCCTGGAAACCCGGCCTGGCATCCAGAAGGGAACATCACAAGTGGGAGAAAGCTCGGCTCCGTGCTTTCTGGATCCTGCCTGAGCTTTTTCTGACACATTATCTGGTTTGTCAAAAAAACGTTTTTATTCCATGAGAAAGAAAAACTTTGGCAGAATTGTTTAAATTATTAAGACTCAGTCCAGCAGTTTCCAAGGGCTTTTGAACTTAAATTCTTTTACAGTTTTATAATCTCGTTCTTTTGGAAACCTCTCTGAATGTTCTCCCAGTATAGGAAAATAATGGATTACCATTTCAAGATGTTTTTATGACAAGGTGACTTCCTCCCAGAGTTCGAAGTAAATTATGAGGTTGAAAATCTTGTTGCATCATGAAAGCTCTAATATTTCATGTTCATATAGAGTGCTTTACAATTTTCAAACTCCATTTCGTACTTTTTTCATTTCATCCTCCCAAACACATGAGGGGAGGTGGGAAACATACTGTTTTTTGCCACATAGATAAGAAATTAAGAGTCTAATCAACCAAGTGTCTTGCCAGGGTCCCTCAGGTAATAGGCCTCTGTTTTGGGGTCAGTGCTCTGCCCACTAGCCATTGCCCCAATTCCTAATATTTGTCCCACAACTCTCAGTGGAGACACAAGCTGAGAGATCTTCATCCAGTCCCTTATGTCAGAGACAAGGACTCCAAGGGCCAGAAATCCCTGGGACCACTACTGGGAGCACCTGGCCAGTGGCTTATAGAATCTCAGGAACCCATACCGGAGCTCCAAGGCCACGGGACATCCAGAGTCTCAGCTCCCTGCTGCACCCCACCACTCTGATCTCTCCTTCCCCTGAGAACAGTGGCATGTCGACAGAGACATCAGTTTTAGTACGCTTGGAGATCAATATCATGCCTGGAAATCATCCTTGCTCTTTTCCTGTCTTTCCTCCAATACCTTAAAATAAAAGCACATCTAGGTTGTGATGTCCATTGTGAAAATCCCAGTCTCTCTTTAGTCAGGGAGGAAGAGGCCAAGTCAAAAACCTTAGACCCAGGTTGGGGACAAGCTCGTCTGTGACTGGTAGTGGGGTGGGGGTGGTGGGTTCTAAATTTCCATCCAGCCACTGGCGGCTTCAGGTACCAAAGCGAGGAGACGGGGGCAGTGGAATCAGAGAGAGTTGGTCCTTGGGCTTGTCAGAAGGTTGGTCCCTGATTTTTTTTCCCATTCCCTTTTACCTTTCCTTGTCCCAGAACTACTTATAATCAGCAGCATGTTTGCAGAAGCAAGATTTTTAACAGTGCAGAAAAAGGTAGTACGATCGTGCAGAGCATTATGAATTCCCATTACTTTAGTTTAGACTATGAGAAAAATGAGGGCATATAAGACTATATTAGAGAAAAAGATGTAATATTCTATTACTGGGTTTATAGCTATATATAAAATCCTAGTACACTGCTCCCGGCCACCCATCCTCCTCTGTTCAAGCCACTAATAAATGGTGAATTCCTTTAGTTTAAAGATTGTGACTCTCACCTTTAAGCTTTCATAGCTGTTGGAAGGGAGAGAATTAGAGCTACACAACCCCATCTATTACTTTCCAAAAGGAAAAAGAAATCCACAGAATTTAAATCTTTTGCAAAGAAGAGGAAAATTTATTTAATGAGTATGACACCCGTAAATATCTTCTCTCTCACAGTTAACTGTGCCTTGGCTTAGAAAGGGAGATGAGAACACACGGGGGCTGCCGTGGACAGAGCTTGAAGAGGAACCCACCAGGGTCGACTCCCACGTCGGGGGCGGGGTCCGGGCCACGGCCACCCGGCACCAGTTGCTTGTTGCAAATAAGGCCCTTCAGCGGTACCAAACAAATGAGACTGCCAAGAATTTTTTTTTTCTTGTTCCTAACTTTCCCATAAAAAAGATTCAGGTAAATGTAGCATGACGAGCCAATTTAAGCCAATTTCAAAGTTATTTGAGTAATTGGTTATTAAGATAACAGTCTCAAATTTCAATTCAGCAATTATTGTCTTAAAGACACAGTCCCGGGGAATCAGGAGAAAAGTACGTATTTTAAAGTGAAAGAGTCCTGGTTTCCTGGGGAGAAAGGCATCCCCATGAGCTCAACCTAACAATGAGAGCATTTCCCTCCATGTTCACAAGGAGGAAGTTTCCAGAATACAGCAGAATGGTGCTTCTGAAGACAGGGACGAAAATGGCACTCCTCAAGCCTTGATCATTATAAAGACCCACGATTGCATGCACTCACACTCACACTCACACGTGCGCACATGTGACTGGGTCCTCACCTTAAGCTGAGACCCACAGAGGGACTTCCTCCCATCCCCCAGGAGACAGCAATGCAGGCTCATGAGAAGTGTCCTGATGGAAAAGATGGTTTTGGCAGAGGTTCTTGGGGGACGGCCAAATTTGCCTTTCTTATGATGGGTGGAATTACCTCCAAAAAGCCTTACAGTAAAGAAATACAAAATGCTCAGCTGATTCCCAGTCAATCAACCCCCTAGGATGGATGTCCATGACCAGTTATTACCAGCTACTAGATAATCACTAAGCCCAGGCTGCAAGGGACCTGCTTGGAGGCACTGGTTGTTCAAAGGTTATTCAAAACAAGAGGCCATTCTTGATGCTGGAGAGAATGAGGGAAGACACACATTCAAGAAACAGTGACCTTTTGAAGAACACAGAGTGATAGCGAGAATTATCATCGTGGGAAGCAGGGCCTGAGCATCTCCTGGGTGCCAGGTCCAGTGTCTTAAATGACTCTCCTCATGTACTTTGTGCAGAGATCGTGGGGGGAAGGGATTTTAAGTAGAGGCATCTCTACTTAAAAGGTCCCACATGCTGCAGGGACCACGGGCTTTGCAAGACAGCCTCCGCTTCACTCAGATGCCAGGCTCCTCGTCACCAGCCTGGAATGTCCCTGGTGTCTTTATCTTAAGAGACTATCTCGGGGTCAAGCAGGCAGGCGTTTTCACATTTGTATCCATTCATCCATTGACCCAGTGTACAAACATTCAAATGGGCGGGCGAGGCTCCTCTGAATTAATAAGGAAGGCCTGCAACAAAGAAAAGTATTTAGAAAATGAGCAAAGACAATTAGTCTATTCCATTTTGAAAGTCAGTTGCGATGGGAATAGCTCCCCGGTCACAGTAAGTCCGGGGCTGTCAGTGGAAGAAGCAAGCCTCGCCTCCTCCTGGTGGGTTGCTAGGGCCACAGTGCATTTCGCAGGGCTCCCCAGGCTCTGTTTCAGACCTCCTAGTGAGGGGGTTTTTAGGGGAGTAAACCAAGAAGTAAACCTTCTTCCGCTGTGCGGAAGAAGGGAGTGTCTTTGTGCCAAAATGCACAGGGATGACCCAAATATGTCTGCTCTCCGAGTGAGTGTCTTCAGGAGCCGAGCTGAGCACACAGACTGCGGACGGGAAGAGCAGGAAGAAGACAGGGTGTGATGCTGTCCCGCATGCCCTCCATCCTGCCCCGGAAAAAGGGCCGCATTTGTCAGCAGAGAACATTCTATTCAGGCAGGCAGTTTAAACAAAAGTGGAGGTTCCCAGTCGATTTCAAACCTTGCAAATCTATGTATCCATGTGTTGCCTTCACTATTCTCCTCAATTTACATCTTTTGGAGTTTCTTCTGTCCCACACAGGGATCCCACCGTGTGAATTGTAAGACAGATATTTCCTGAGGAAGGGAGGTTGTCAGTGGCCCACACTCTGGTCAGTGGTCAGAAATAGAAAAGATGCAGCCAGTTGTTAGAGAGGATCTGGTCCTTACAACTTACATCTCCTTTTTAGAAAACAGTGCCTTAGCAGGATATGAATATTAGTGTCCCTCAAATATCATCTCTTTTCTGTATTTCCAAACTTTGGTTGGCCACACAATCATTTTGTTCAGTCTTACAGAGAGCAAGGCTGACCAAATGAAACACACCCAATTCCAAAGGGACCAGGACAACAGATGGGGTCCCATCTCTCCTGTGTCCTGTGGCCCTTGGAAGCGGTCCATGGAGTCCTTAAATCCCCACAGACCCGTTACAGAAACCGTTCTACAGAAACCCCATTACAGTGCCCTCTTCTTCTCAATAGTGAGGATACCCATGCTCCATAAGAGGAAGCGAGCTTGTCCTGACCATGGAGGAAACAGCAGAGCTGGGCTCAGGTCTCAGGTAACCAGCCAGGGCTCCAGGTGTTGGCTTCTGCCTACGTCGCCCCTGCACCTTGTCACCAGAGTTCAGGAAGCAGCATGCAGGCCAAACTGCCCAGCATTCAGCCCTGTCACCGCTTTTGTACCCACTCTCTCAAGCAAGCCCACCCAAGCCCATGGCACTCATGAATACCTCTCTCCCAGTGACTCCCAAATGGCTATCCCCTGGACTCTGGGAATAAAAGTACTCAGGATTGTAGAAACTTTTACAGGACACTCACATACAGTATCGCATAGGAACCTCATTCGATGTCTAGGTTTGGTTTTATTCTCATTTCCAAAAAAGGAACAAAATGGCCCGAAGAGAGATGTTCCAAGACATGCCTGGGGTCCCCTGGGGTAGCTTGGAATCAGCCTGGTTCTCTGGCACCTACAGTCTGATTTCATCTGCCTCAATGCTCAGCTTCTGTGTTGAGTGAAGTCAGCCTCAGCATTACTGGAGGTGGAGCCCAAAACTCTGTCCAGGGAAAGAGGAAGATGGCCTGCCTGTCCTCTGCCAGACCTTCCAGAACTCTCCCTGCTTCTCAGACTGGTGCAGCAGGCTCCCTGTACCCAGCTCAGCACCCCGCATCCCTGCAACAGACCTCTGGGAGAATGCAGGGCACCCCCCTCGGCCCCCCACAGACTCTGAGCCGCCTATGTTGAGCTGAGACCCAACTCTCTGTCAGTCACCGGAAAGCAGTGTATTAACACAGGAGAAAAACAGCAACAAATTCGTCAGTCATGTCAAGAGTATTTATCAAACAACACACAGTAGCGTAAACAATATACGATGAATAGCGACGTGTCCCTAAATTAATGGAACACCAACAAAAAGTGAATGTTACATAAATAGAAACACACAATATCTAATCTTTAGGATTGGCTTTTATTCACGCGGCATAATTCTCTGAAGATACACCCAAGCAGCTGGGGGGGCCAACGGTTTCTTCCTTGTTTACTTCTGAGTAATATTCCCTTATACGGGCATACCAGCCTGCTGTAATAATTTACTGCTTGAAGGACATAAAATGCACATGACTGACACAAAGTCTGCCATTTTCAGGACAGCGTCCCCGCACAGAAGCCCGGACAGTGGTTCCATGCACCCCACGTCCAGAACATGGGCCCCTGGCCCCACGATGCTCTGGGTAGCACCATGGACAGCACATTCGTCTTTCAGCCATATTGTGTCACGTGTTCGTTAAAACTGACCGGATGAGGCCATTTTCCTATATTTCACAAATTGTCCTCACTTCTGTGGCTCAGGCTGCAAGAGAGGAAAAAAACCCAAATGGAACACATCAAGTAATACGATCATAAAGTTTAACATGGGTTACTTTTAAAGTATGAGGAAAGTAGATTATCAACTTTTTATTAAAAACATTTACCATCTCCACGGAGAAATTTTTTTTTTCCCTAAAATGGGGCAAAGGAAGGACAAATGGTATCAGGTTTGGCAAAAAGGAGTTAATATCCTGTAAATTAGAACTCCTGGAATATTTTAATTATGAAAAGAGAAGGTGATCCAGTCAGCCTATATTCCAATAGAGCAAACTGGGCCTTTAAATTATTAAGTTCTAAAAATCGTTCTCTTTTTCCCAGTCTCTCATGTGCTTTTAAACTAATTCTCGGCATTAGTGTATTTGGCTCTAAGTTGGGTACGCGCTCGGCCTGACAGCGCTCGTAAGTGCCAAGGCGTAAAGTTTGTAGCTCACCAGAGAACGCTCCATTGGTTTCCCATTTGTTTAAAGTTAGACAGTCTCCTTCTAATTGGATTCAATTACCAGTGGTTACAGGGTCTGTAAGAACACAACAGGCTTCTGGGGTCTCGAGGGCGCTTGCCCGAGGTCTAGCTGGGTCTCCCAGATCTGAGGAATTCCTGCCACACAGGGTGGAGAGTAAGATGTGTCCCTTGTTCTGCACCCCAGGCCTCTGACTGCTGTCTGCCGAATTTCCTGTGCATGATGGAGAACCGAGAACAACCGTGTCATCTTATGCTCTGGAGACTAGGGGACAAGATGCAAAGGCATGAGAATATGGATGGCCCATCAATGGGAAGCCCAATGGAAACAAAAACTGAGCCTCTACAACGCATAAAGCTCTTGCCAGTGCAAAACCAGTATTATGTAGAGTCTCTGGTGGCTCACTTCTGCTCTACGGCTTATTTCTGATTCTGTTGGAGCAGTTCTGTCTGAATGGACGAGACTGGCTGTTATGATCAGTGACAGAAGCAGGGACCCATACACGTCAGGGGAGTGCACTTCCAGAACTAATGTCAGTGGTGTCCTTTTGAAAGCCAGAGGGGAAGCAGACCCAGGATAGGAGAAAGTAATCCTAAAGATAACCCCGAGAGGCCCAGAGAGAACAAGCCAGATCAGACTGAAAGTCAGTGTCCCAGAGGATTATTCTGCAGACAACAAAGGCTCTGCCACACCCAGCGCCAAAGGGCTGTTGGGTTCTGGGAAGAACAAGGCAGTCAACGCAGCTTGTCTGCTGGGGGTCTTACCAGAGGCTGCGGGTTGTGACCAAAGCAGAAAGGAAGCCGCTGCCCTCCCTCCTGCTCCAGAAGCTGTTGGGATGTGGCCCTCTGGGAGGACATGACCCCGCCGCAGACACACAGCCCTGCTAGAGAGACATGATCCCCCCAGAGGGACATGGTCCAGTTACAGAGATACCCTCTGTGGCCTCCTCAGGGGACACCCAGAAGGCACCAGTCTGACAGCCAGAGAAGGGGACAGGGGCTGTAATGTGGTGGGTGCAGCCTCGGGGGGCAGGGGTGCTCCCACCTGCTCCGAGGCAGTTCCCACCAGCACCCCCTGTCCTAGGACATTCAGGACAGTGAAGCGGGATGGTTCCAGCCTCAGATTCTTCTTTTGCCATTGGATGGACATAAAACTTTCCTCAACGGGAAGGGAAGCCCCCAAGTGAACTGTCCTGGGCACAGTTCCCTTGGCACTTGCTCAAACTGGAACTTGCTTACGGGCCAACATCCTCTCTGCTGAGCAGCATGTCAAGGAAAGGAAAGGAGGCAAGGAAAGCCCTGGGGGACCAGTTGACTGCCCTCGTAGTCTTCCCAATGCTGTGGCAGGACCTCGGGGCTGCCACCTTCTACAGCCAGCTGTCTGACACGGAAAGGCCCGTCTCTACGTTGAGGCTCCAGAGTCCCCAGGTGAGCATCTGACCCAGGGGCCTGGATCCCTGGGAATCTGAGGACACGGGGGTGGGGGAGTCATGGTGATCCAGCAAAGCCGCATATGGTCCAGGCATCCCAGGACCCCCAGGGGCATCGGATGGAATCTGAAGAGGAAGCGCCGCGGATGGGGAAGCCGGAGGCGTCTGTGCGCTGAGCCTGAGCAGAACCGCGGAGGGGGCTGGCGCCTGGGCCCCACGGTTCCACATCCCGAGGACCCAGCCCCTCTCACTGCAGCCAAGAAGGCTCCTCCGTCCCACCCCAGGTGCCATTCCAGAAACAACACCCACCAGCTCCTGGGCCCTGGGGCCAGAATCCTGACCCACACCCTCTAATCTCACCGAGTAACCCTTTCTTTAATATTTAAATAAAGATTAAAGTGTTCAGTATTTTAAGCAATGAGATGTCCAGGGTCTCCCAGCAGTCAAGCCCGCTGCAGGGGCTCCCTACTTCCAAGTCGTTCCAACAAGGACGTAGGTGATGTCGACGAACGCCTGCCACAGAGATGGTGGGCCCGGAGCCCCCCCCACGTCCTCCTCTTTCTCTCCCCACACCGGAGCTGGGATGCTTCACACCAGCGGCTGCAGGGAGGGGCTGCCCGTGTCTCCCGAGAAGGACCCCCGTCGCAGGAGGCCAGCTGTATCCAGGGTCGCTCTCACGGCCTGGCGCTTGGGGCTCGGCTGCTGCTGGGGGCTAGTGAGTCCCTGGGGGTCTGAAGAGTCAGTGCCCTGCCGGAAGCAGGCCGACCCAGGGGGAGGTGGCAGACCCCAGCAGCCCGCCATCCCTCCCAGGTGTGCGGGGCCCAGGTGACAGCCCGAGGGAAAAGAGAAAATTGCAAAATTGTTGCTGCTAAATCAACCCCATTAAAAATGACAATTACTGTGCTTCCAGTGTGGGCAACAGCTCCTTGGACTGATTAATGAGAAAAACACCTCTGTTCTTGGCCACTTCTTAACAAGTCACTGTTGGCTGTTGGAGAGGCCTCCAGGAGTCACCACGGGACCCAGGTTGGGAGAGCCCCGTGGAAGGGACAGTGTATGATGAACGACAGGGGTTGCAGACACCCTCCAGTAGGTAGCTGGTCACCTCCACGGGGGTCATTCTGCTCCCTGATGAGGGATCAGTTCCTGTGGCCCAAGAATCATGTCTGGGAACCAGTTCCGAAGCCCATCGTAGGCCAGCTCTGTGACCAGGGTTTAGTCTTCTCACCCATGAAAAGGCACACACAGAGCTGACCCCACAGGACAGAGGAGCAAATGCCCCCTCAGTGCCCAGTCACCCAGTAAGAACACAGAGGATGCTCTTTATTTCCGAGTCTGGGGCACCCCACGGGGCCCATCCCATTTCGCACGTCAGACCCACTACACTTGCTGCAAACTGCTTGGGGCCAAAATCTACACTCACTCATTCTTATCTGCCACGTATTTGGTCACTGAACTCTTACGGTGGCCAGAACAGACACTTCCTCCTCATGAGTTTCCAGTCCCACATGAAGGCATTACATCGCGAAATAGGGTAAAAGGTGGACAGTGTGGTTTTAGTTCATTCTTACTCGACTGACAAGGAGAACTGGCGGGCTCTGTCTGATGCCGATCAGGCCGCGGGAGAGACTCGCTTCCCCAGGTCTGCAACATTGTATCTGGCAGACCTTTCTCTGGAATATTCTGTGATAAGACCTAAAGCCATACTGATAGATTTGGATGCAGGAAGACTTCCAAACTTGTACATTTATCCTGAAGAAATACTTGTTTTAAAAGATTTATTTATTTATTTGGGAAAGAGAGAGAGAGAGAGCTGCGGGAGGGCCTGGGAGAAGGACAAGCCGACTCAGCACTGAGCTTGGACCCCAACTGAGGGCTCTATCCCACAACCCTGAGATCACGCCCCTCACTTAAAACTGAGAGTCGGCCCCCCAACAGACTGAGCCACCCAGGTGCCCCAAGAAATAATTTTTTTAAGAATAACTCTGTCCATGGTCATTCCTTACAGCCATATCTATGATAGTGACAAACATGAGAAAATTCCGATATTCAGCAGAGTAGACCAAAGTGGTGGAACATTGCTCACTAAAAGTGCGACTACGGAGACGGCAGGGACCCGTCATACTACAGTGGGTTAAAACGCACCCGTTTTGAAGTGGAGCATAAGTTAGTATTACATATTTCAGTGTGATAGAGAGCGAGTGCTTTGGTTGTTCTTTTTCTTTCTTTCTTTCTTTTTTTCATTTCTGTTCTTCTTTTTCTTTTTAATGAGATCACAGGTTTTTTTTTTTTTAATAAGATTTTATTTATTTATTTGACAGGCAGAGATCACAAACAGGCAGAGAGGCAGGCTCCCCGCTGAGCAGAGAGCCCGACGTGGGGCTCGATCCCAGGACCCTGAGATCATGACCTGAGCTGAAGGCAGAGGGTTTAACCCACGGAGCCACCCAGGCGCCCCATGATCACAGGTTTTTATTGAGGCAGTATGGAGTGGCTGGTCACACGCCCAGCACTGCACGGAGAAGGAGAAAGCCCCCGAATGCCAAGCCCAGCCAGCGGATCCTGGCACAGAGAGGAGCAGAAGGGGGCTAGGGTCCTGTTCTTGCAGAACTGCCTTCGTGCACCTTCTCCTCACAACCGACCTGTGAGGCGATGCGGGCAGAGCACTGTCTAAATATGTGAAATGTGAGTTTGCACCCTCATGGGGAGAAAGAGAGGGTAGGCTGGAGTGGCCAGGACTGGAAGGAGCAGTTTCTGACCTCACCCAGCAACCGCAATCATGTATGTGGTATGCGTGCCCCGTGTCACAGGTCGTGTGTGTCTCCCAAAACGGTAGGTGGGAGTCCAAACTCCAGGACCTGCTAATGTGACTCTATCTGGGAACAGGGCCTTTGCAGGTGCAGATTATTGGTGCAGTGTAGATGAGGTCATCACGGTGAGCCCCCATCCTATGTGACCCAGGTCCTTCTAGGAAGAGGAAGAGAGATCGGAGAGGAGACGGGATTCGAAGACAGACACACAGCCGTGTGCTGATGGAGACGGAGGCACGTCTGCAAGCCAAGGACCGTAGGCAGACCCCCAGACCAGAGAAAGGGGAAGATCCTCTCCTACAGGTTTCAGAAGGAGACCCCTGACAGCTCCATTTCAGACTTCTGGCCCCCAGAACCGGGAGACAATAGATATCTTTTGGCATCCCAGAAATGCACACGTACTGTAAATACCAGATTCCTTGTCTTTAAAAAAAAAAGACATTAAAAAAGGACATAAAAAAGGTCATATTTTCCTTTATAGTGAAAGGTGCCTTTGAGTTTTAAACTCTGAACTAAACCACTTTGGCCCAGAGACAGGCCTCTGACAACAAGATTCTGAGTAGACCTAGAGGGCACCAAGGGAAGACCCACTCTCCTGGGTAAAGAACCCACAACCAGAGATTTTTAGACCCTCCCCTGCACGTGCCATTGGAGCAGCCTGTCTTCTCAAAGGCATGGGGAGATGGCCGCCAAACTGGCCGTACAGGGCAAGGGTGAGATGACTCACAGGGAGCAGGGGAAAGGGACTACTAGAGCTTCAATTTCACATTTCTAAATTTCACTCATTTTCAAAAATAACCTAATTGTAAAACAGCTGTAGATCCACAAAAAAATCATGCAGATGGTACAGAGAATTTCTATATACCCCACACCCAGATTCTCTGTTATCAACATCCTCACTTGTTCTGGTACATTTGTTACAATTAATGAGCCAACATAGATGTGCTGGTTTTAACTAGAGTCCATACTATATTCAAATTTCCTTAGTTTTTTCCTGTCCCAGGATGCCCTCCAGGAGCCCACATGGTCACATGTCCTGAGGCTCCTTGGGGCTGGGACAGTTCCTCCGACCTTCCCTGTTTTCCACTGACCTCGAGAGTTGTGGGGGGCAGTAGCCACATATTCCTAAGTTCTCCCTCCACCGGGATTTGACGTTTCACTCACAGCCAGATTGGGGTTGTGTATTCTGATGCGGAAGACCCCAAAGATAAGATTTTCATCACATCAGATCCAAGGTGCTGCAGACGTGACCTGTCACTGTCGGTGTTGACTCGATCACCTGGCTGGGGTCCATCTGTCAGGACTGCCTGCTGTCTGTCTTCTCCCCTGACCCGCTGCCGTCTTCACTGGGGGATGCCACGTGCAATCATGTATCATGACCGGTGGGTGATGCTCGGTCTCCTTGACGATGGAGTAACTACATCAATTGTTTGGAATTAACACTGGAGATGTGTCTGCTCTGCCCTCTTCATTTATCCCATCCCTTATCTGTGTTGTATGGACTCTCAGGTATTTATTTTATACTCTGGTTACACCCTAGCATACTTCATTCACTTATTGCTCTGGCTGTTGGGAGCAGTTGCATTTGGTGCCTGTGTCCCTCGGACACAAATGAGGTACTTTTTAACAACTTTGTTGAGGTATAATTGATATACAAGAAACTGCACAAATTTAATGTATGCAATCTGATGAGTTTCGACCTCTGCCCACACCCTTAAACCATCACGAAGATCGAAGTAACAGACATGGACATCACCTCCAGAAGTTTCCTTGTGCCCCATTGTTTTTATTTCTGCGCTTTCCTTTTTGGTAGTAAGAACAGTTAACATGAGATATACCCATTAAAAAAAAAATTACGTAATTAACCAAAAAAAACCTGTTAAACATGTTATATGTATATTGCCTAAATGGAGATAGCCTGAATGCGAAAGTTTCAGCAGTGCCGTTCGACAAGGAGAGGTTTGGAGATAACGGGCCTAGGGGACCACAGACTCTCACCTAGAGTTGTCATCTTGAAACTCCAGGTGTCCAAAGCTCATTTCCCGTCTTCTCTTCTTTTAAGAAAACCACTTCTGGAATATCCAGCCAGGTCTTCTAAAAACCATGCTCTGTATTCACAGTGAGGCATGGACCCTTCGCAAATGCTGCCATGACACCTGTACCGGGCACCGCAACCACGGGATGGCAGACAAAGGTGTTGTCGTTTCTGGTCAATTTATTCTAAAGATGGGTAAACTGAGACCTGGGAGTGGGGACGGAGGGGCAGGGAGAGAGGCACGGAGGAGCCAGTGCTTCCTAATGACCTGACTGCACTCACAGCAGGGAGGACCTGGAAATGGTGCCGTCCCAGGGTCTGCTGCCGGCCGGCACTGTGCTGAGGACTGTGCCTCACGCTGAGGGTACAGGACGCTCTGTCTCTGCATCTCCACGTCCTTGGGTCTAGAACTGAAGAGCGGCCTGTGTCCCGCTTACAGCATCGTCAGGGGACGCTCTCCGTCAATTACACAGTGTGCGCCCGCCGTAAAGGACCATCATCATCATTACAATCAACATGGAGCTGTGATTAGGATGATGTCATCGTGCTCGGTGGGCACGCACAGAAATTTGCAGGGTTATCTCCTAGGAAGCCTCTGGGGCCTGGGAGTGGTGGGGGCAGGGGGAGGTCTCACGCTCATTGTCACCCTTACACAATGTTTGAAAGTTGTTTAATTTTTTTAACCACGTATGTTTTTCTTTTATAATAATAAAAAGGAAGAAATTGTACAGAGGTACTTAGACCATGGTTCATGGTCCCATGGACCCTGACTGGACTTCAGCGTGTGCCAAGACCCCCAAACCACAGTGACAAGGCAGACAGAGCCCCGTCCTTAGCAATCTCGGCTCTGCGAGTGACCGGCGCTCCACGGCACTGTGGGTCCACCACGGGCGGGAACCTCCATCCACCCGTTCTCCCCCTGTCTTTATTTTGTTCCTGAGATGGGTGGAACTGAGCTCAGCGCATCACCGTTGCTCAGGCAAGGCCCTGTCACTATTTTATTTTAACTGAATCTCCGTCTCTCCTGTCCCTGGTCCAGAAGGGTCCGTCCCAGCGTATTGGATCCATGCACGTCAGCCGAGGCATTGCTCGGCTGGCAGATATACCTTTAACTCACAGAAATGGTGCTGTGTTGCCGATTGCACTTGGCTCCATCTTTATTCTGTTGAGTGTTTCCTCTCAAAGATCTGTCCGTCTTGCTGTCTGGGAGTCTGTCCATTTCTTCCATCCCCAGCCCGGGCCACCACCGTGTGCGTTCACCACAGGGCATTCCTCCAAAGCCCTCGTCACGTTTGCCTAACCTGCCCCTTGATAATAATACTGGCTGCGGAATGTGACTTCAATTCAAAGACTGAGCCACTGGTTCCGGCCTACACATCCGTCACCTTTGGAATCTAGCAAAGGCCGCCAACCTGGGGCCATCCTATTTCCACAAGTACAAGGTATCTGACTTTGGGCGCACCCGGTATCTCTGCAGCCCCGCCCCTCCACAGGGGCCGGTAGGGAACTCGTGGGAAGGGACCTGCTCCCGGCAGCGTGCCTCGAGGTAAGAAGGGGATTTCCCAGCAGCCACTGGGCTTTCCAGTCCCAAGGTCCAGCCTCAGAATACTCTTCCCCCAGTGGAAAAAGCATCAGGGTGTTTTCATGTGGCGGTAACACCCATCCCACGTGAACCTGACTCTGTAGGCAATAGCAGGGGGGCGCCTAGGAAAAAAGGAGCACTTGCAGTGAGCATGAGAAATGGGTTCACTGTCCCAATACTTGAAAATACAATTCTGGCTTTTTGCCACACAGATACCGTCATTCTCCTGCCGTGTCGAATCCCCCTTCCAGCCTACGACATGAAGGTTTAGTACCAGTCTTCTCCTTTGCTGATTCAAATGCACCAGACTCCCTATCCAGGGGATGAAAAGATGACAGGAACACCGTCTTTTCTCCAAAGCACAGGAAAGGATAAACGTCCAAGTTATAGCACATGTGACTTTGAGTGGGACCTTGATTCCATTCCCCCAAGGATTCAAATAGACCTGGTGCTGGGAGCTCCTATTCAGTTCAGTTTCTGATCAGTGACACCTGTCACAGCATAACTCCTGGACCCTGGGAAGCCACTGGCCAGTGAAGGAAACTGAGGCAATGGCCCAGTATGGAGATGTCAGCACAAGGACAAGGGACAGGCTGGTGGAGAGCACAGAGCAACACCGGCCCTCCTGCCTCCCTTCCCTCCCCACCAGCAGTGTCTCCTGATGTGGTCTCTGTTGTGGGACTCGCCTTCAGTCTGTAAGCTCCAGCAGGACCCAAGATCCTGGCTCTTCTGGACCCTCTGTCCCCGCTACCAAGAGGGTCACCACATGTATTCATGGCACGGAGTGAAACAGAACCTCACCCGACACTACGAAGGTCCCAGAACAAGCACGCACCATTCCGTGGCCTCCCCGTTTGTACTCAGGCCCTGAAGGAGCCAACGGGCAGAATCCAACTCGAGTCAGACCCAGTGCCACTTGGGGGTTTGTGGAGGGCCAACAGGGAGACCCTGATTCAGAATTCCCTTGGAAACAAAGTAGGCGGAGCCGAAACGTGGCTTGGCTGGCGTTCTCCTCATGCTTGGGAAGGACGTCAGCCCCGCATGCCAGCCCCACGCCCCGCAGGCTGGGGCCTCTGGCCGCCCGGGGGCTTCACAGTTTACAGACGGCCGTGTGTGCTGGGCCGCGTTTGCCCTCCTCTCTTCACAAACACCGTATGAGCTTTTCCTGGCCCAAACCCACATCGCCTCGCCTGTAGTACCGTCCTCTTTTCCTCTGAAGCCGAAGGCCCCATAGACCCCCCCACCCACCCCGAAGAGTCCTGGAGGAAAGGCGGCCCACACGACATACAGAATGCATGTCTCTTAATTAAAGGACCTGATCCTGACAAGACATTTTGAAATATTCATTAAACCAATTTTTATTTAACCTACATGGACCAATCCAGTGCAACCCGCACCGCCTCCCGGATGCTTGTCAGGAGAAGTAAATTGAACTCTTGATGGGGCAGAGCGATAGGTCAGCAGGCGGACTTCTCCGCCTTCACCCACTTTCCTCAAAGCGCTGGAAGAGAGAGGGCAGCCGTCAATCGGGCTCTGTGGCAATCATTACAGGTCTGCAGTGAAGCAGAAAAACGCTGTAATAAACAGGTCCCGCTGCCTCCTATCACTCCATTCATCCTTCCCTCCAAGTGCTGGGCCCTTCTGGCCTTGCTGAGCATTAAATCCCCGTCCAGCTGTTTGACCCTATTACGGGAACATGATAGGCACCCCTGTCACTTGAAATGCGTGCACCAGTCTGATGCACCGAATCTATCTTCCCGGCAGGTAAACCTGTGGATAATTTATTTTTATGTGCTTTCAGGGGATGCTGACAGCAGTCGGGATCACCCGGCACGCACGCTCTGTGCTCAGGACAGCGGGTCCCGCAGCTCCGACCGACGGTCACTGTTAATGAGCATGGGGGACACATAGAAGCCGGAAGGGCGTCCGGTTCAGGCAACCTGCAGACGTGCGGCCCCAGCAACACCGAAGCCCAGTTCTGCACGTGATCACGATTCTCCCAGAATCAGACGGCGGCCCCTAGAGTTCCACTTGGCAAAGCCACCCACCGTGGCATCCAGCAGGGGGTGGCCAGAGGGTGTGAGGGCAGCGGGGATGCTCGGCAGCACAGGCCTCGGTGGGACAAAGCCCTCTGAGCAGGCCTGCCCAGAGCAGTGCGTGGGGGTCTGGGGGTGGGGGGGCAGCTAAGATGTCTACCTGGCTGGGGATCTCCCTCCCGCCTAGACACTCCGGGGCTGCCAGGCGACCACCCCGAAGGATTTTGCACGAATTGGAGAGAGAAGGGTTAAAAGCCTGTGCGGGGGGAGTTTTAAACTTCCTGATCACTCCTGTCACAAAAAGTAAGCCCAGGCTAAAAATCTCACCGGAGAGGGTCCTGTGCAGTCTCTGCCTCCCGGTGCAGGGGCGCGGGCGAGGAGAATGACTTCTAAGTCGCCCTCCGGACTGCTGTTTGACCGTTTGCCTCCACAATGGGTGTCATTTAAGCCTACAGAATCCAATCAATGTGTCAGTTAAATTGCTACTCATCTGTCGAGATTAAGCGTCCGACTATTACCTCAGATTTAGTAGAAGTCTTAGATCCTGGCACATTTCACTGAAGCCATTAGTAACACCTGGAATCATTCACATTAGTTTAAGATCTGGCACCATAAATTCCCAGCCATTAATGATTATTCTGACTCCTCAGGATAAATGGCTTAACGTTTTTGATAATGAAAATATACATTCTGCAGTAGTTCCTTCTTAAACCCACATTACCTTTGTAATGTACTTCATGGCTGATTGTAATGGACGGCGCTGTCACCCCCGCAAGGATATTTTAGTATGCCGTAAAGTGTCGAAGGTCTGTTGTACTACTCATTAAAAAAATAATAATAACGAGGTATTTATTTAGCTACTTGCATCCGGAAATGTAATTAACTATCCTAACGGGCACGTTTGCATGGAGGGGTGCGGTGCCTCCATCGGCGCTATTTTCAGCCTCCACCCCTGCAAGCGACAACGCAAAGCGTGGTCTCCACAAAGGCAGGGCGAGCAACAAACTTCTCTTGGAGATTATAAAAAATCTGGGGAAAATAGCATTGTGAGAGCCCAGTGTGTCCGCTTAGTTATAGCTGAGAGAGATTATTTAAATATCTCAAATAAATCTTTTCATTCCCAGCACATTCATCTCTTTTAAGTGCTCATTAAGGTGGGGTGTGACAGTCTTGGAAAATGAAACACTAATTCTTTTTCTCTGAAGCCCGAGTGTACCGCTCCCTAGGGCAGCTGTACTTTAGGGGGATGATAGGGGTGAGGGCGGAGAGGGGCCCCTCGTCCGCATTTCATTCCAAAAAGTGATGGGGGGGGGTGTTTGTTTGATGCCACTATTCTTCTTGCTCGTACCCTGTGATCTCTCAGATCTGAAGAAGCAGGTGTCAGTGCGCGGTGTTTGATAAACGGTCCCCGGAACGGGGCTGCGCCGACCTTACCCCGTTGCCGCGGAGCGTAATTTGCAGTCAGCTTGTCTTTGGTTGATTTAGACGAAGTTTCCCAGAGACAGAGACAGAAGGACGCTGCTGTAGCTTCCCACTCCCTTTCCCATAGCAGGCTTTTTTTTTTTTTTTTTTTTAATAAGTGATAAAGAAACTGTGTCTAAAAATGTATTCTAGCATGAATCTGCTGCTAAGCTCTAGTAACTGTGTCCATTTAGGTCATACAGCCGACGGCATTCTTATTTCTGGACGCTCCGAGGGAGGCGCTTAGGATCCCCTTAAACAATAAAGGTTCGTAGAACTGCGCCTGCGGACTCGGTAATGAACACGGCAACAGTTATTGATTCATGTTAGGCCTGATTTGCTTACACTGAACTCAGGATTTTGCACACAGTATCAGAAAGCTGTGCCCAGGCCCCGGAGAGGCAAGCCGGAGGCACGGGGCAGGTCAGAGCCCTTCTCCGGGGTCGAAGGCACTGCCCTGGGCTGGCTTCCCACAAGTACTCAGCCTCCCTCACCCCTCCGCAGTACCTCCCCAACCTGGGCCTCTCTCAGCACCTGAACACTCCATGGAAAACCTGGGGACGCGCCACGGGATTCTGTGCAGGATGGAGCACACACATGCCGAAAGGGAGAGAGAAGGAATAGAGACACATTCTCAGCCAGAAGGTTCACCTGGAGTGTGAGCATGGCTCGGAATGGTCCCTGCCAGCACAGAGAACAGAAAGGACAAAAGGAAGAACAGAAAAGTGGGAGGAAAGTATACAAAGACATTGGAAAATGAGAGACAAGAAAGGTTTAATCCGAGAATCTTAAAAATCATTAAAGCATCACATGGAAGGTGATTTGGGTGAGGACTGAAATCTGGGACCCTGGTGGGAGCTGTACAAATAAGGTCTTATTGAAACATTAAACCCAGAGCATGTGAGGGCCGCTGGTGGGCATGCAATAAATAATAATTGATAAGAATGATGATAGTCAAATTTAATTCCACATTCCATGGGAGGCTCTCCCGAGGTCGCTGCACACATCCACACGAGGCCCTGCTCGAGCTTCTTACCCAGTGGGAAGCACGTCCTTCTGCCCCACTGGCAAGCCACACCTGCACGGCCGGGGCCAGGGCAAGGTGACTTCTGGGGACCTATGATTTCCAGAGCAGCCTCTGCCTGCCGTGCTGTCCCCTGGTGAGTGGACAGAGAGAAGGAGGTCCAGGCCTTCCCCGGGGATGGTTGCACAGAGACAGGGTGCCATGGGACAGGGTGTGAGCAGCTGGTCCTGGGGGACAACTCCGGAGCCCGCAGAGTCAGGGTCACTCCAGACTGTGGGGAGAGGACCGCCAACTACAGATCCCGGCCAGGCCCCTCACGAAGGGGAAAATTGGGAGACCTCACTGCTCTCCCTGAGCCTCATTGGGACTGGAGCCACACCAGCCTGAGACCCTCCGAGGAGAAAGGGAGGCCCTGGGGGCCCGGGGAAAACAAAAGAAGCCCATGGCAGCAGGTGGCCAGGTCCTGCCACTGTGTCCCGTGGGAGAGGCAAGAAGGCTGAATAAGTGGAAAGTAAAGAAATAGGAGAGACAGTGCACACTGGGCGGTGTGCCCCATTTGCAGAGCGAGGGGGGACTTGGCTCCCCCGTTGACACTCAGGTATTTTTAAACAGTGTGAAAATGTCTACTGATAAAAGCAAGGGTTTTAATACAGAGAAGCTGAGAACATTCCAAACCCTACATTTTCTCTGCTACCAAAACAGAGCCTTTTTTAGTAAAAAAAAATTTCTTTGGAAGGCAAATTTAAACACATAATGAGCAGCAGCCTCCCCCTCACCCCCGCCCCACACTGGTTCAGAGTCTGAAATGTGTCCCATAGAGGTGCACGCGCGCACACACACACACACACTGTCTCCTGCTTCCTGTGTGTACCCACACTCACACCCGCACACACGAGACTGTACATCTGAGCAACATATGCAGTGATTTTCCCTCTAGGTGATCCTTCCGCCGTCTCCCGCAAACAGGAAGAAGGGAACCGTTCGGATTTGGAGCCGCATTAACCCAAATGAATTATTCTTCCCGTGGCAGGTGATCTTTGCCGACAGTGTGCCCTAGAATTTTTGGAAGGTGCAGAGAATTTGTCGAAACAATCATTATGAGGAAGGAGATGATGGGGGGATGGTTCAGTTTCTACTAATAAGTGCTTCATAATAGCTCAAAAAAATCTCTGTCAGGCCTCTGCCTCCTTCGAAATGCAAATGGATGAGTGCTCCCTGCAAACCCGCTGCGCACGATACACAGACAAGGGTAATATCTAGGCCGTGTCACTCCAAATGATATGGAAACAACCGAAAGCGTCCTGGCTGCGGATAATTACGGAAGAATGACAGGTTGATAATAAGTTCTCATTTAGGAATCTCTCGAACGCGGGAGGTATGGGGCGGCTCGCTCGCCACGGTGCTGGAGTTCGAGTGCCGTCTGCGTGAGTGAGCAGGTCTTGAAAAGGAATTTGGGGCCGCCGCATGTACGCGGGGGAAGAGAGCCGCCCGTGAAGATTTGAGGCTCGAAACCCCTAATTTTATTAACCTTGAAAGCGAGTGGGGGTCTCAGTGGCACGTGAGGGCGCAGCCGTCCGCAGCGGCGGGGAGACGGGTGGGCGACAAGGCCCAGGGCTGCGGGACCCAGAGCGCATCCGAGGCCCGGCACGCGGCCACAGCCGGGCCGGGCGGCCTGTCCTCTTCCTGGGAGTCGCTCTTCACCGGAGGCCCTGATGTGTTTAGGGCAAAAGGAAAACTCAACCGAGAGACGGTAGGCGTCTGTCAAGTTCATAGCGGTTCAGGTTTGAAGCAGCGCGTTACCGAGGCGTAGTGTTCCTTATCCACCCTGAGGAGGAGGAGCAGTGAGGGCGCAGGGACATCCGGGTGGGCTACCAGGCCGGACTCGCCGCAGTTCACTCCTGAGTTCACGGCGATGGTGGGGGGAGGAAGGGTGTGCTACATGGCACCAGAGGGGGGCCCTGTGCTAGAATCACCCCAATCCTGGGCCACTTCTATCCACCTACTCCTGGGACAGCTGTCCTCCTGAGTTCTGGGCACAGCCCCTCTGAGCCCTCATGGCTTTGGGGTGACCCCTGTGACCTTCTGCAGCCTCCGGCCCTGAACACCTGTCCCCCAGGTGTGCCTGGCACGACCCTCCCCAGTTTCCCCCATCACCCAGGGCCCAGCTCCTGGAGGGCAGGCACTGTCAGACTCTGCCATCTTCGCAGGACAAAGGTACTTAATGATTTCATGCAACGCCTCTCTTCAAACGGCTGCTTTCAATCAATCTGTCTTATTTCATGTTTTAAAGAAGAAGCAGGGGCACCTGGGGGCTCCCTCGGTGAAGCATCTGACTCTTCATTTCAGCTCAGGTCATGATCTTAGGGTCCTGGGAACGAGCCCCGCATCAGCTCTGCGCTCAGCCTGGGGTCTGCTTGAGATTCTCTCTCTGCCTCTGCCTCTGCCCCTCCCCCTGCATTCGCTCTCTGCGTCTCTCAAGTCAATGAAAAGTCTTTGAAGAAGAGGAAGTATTGGCAACTTCTTCCCCTGTCCCCTGCGTGTCTACTGCCCACACTCAGACCCAGACCTTTAACACAAACAAGGCATGGAAGACGACGGCCCTCACCCAGCTGTGGTACATAGGCCTTTTCCAACTTCTGCTTTTTTGTTTGTTTACTGATTTTAAGAAGCAAAGATGGTCTCAGAATGACAGGCTGACCCGGTTCCACTCATTCTTCCACGTGAGGTCCTTCTATAAAAGCATCAGCTGAAACCCCATATCTCTGCAGGAAGGGGAGGGGCTATTATTACCTTCATTTTCCAAATAAGGCAATAGAGTCACCAAGCTGTCAGTAAGTGACATCTATGTCCAGGGTACAAGATCTAGCATGTCCCAAGCTGCGATTGCAGCCCTAACTCCCACCAAGACCTGGCTCCCGGCTGCCCAGCCACCATGAGATGGGAGAGAGGCTGGACACGGACAGGAGGGGCTATGGCCGTCACAAGAAGCAGAGCTGTGTGTGTTCAGGGGACCGAGCAGGATGCCCCACCACCTGCAGCAAAGCCTGGTGCGTGGGGCCCAGCACCGATGCGATGGTGTGAGGCTGCCGTGAGGTCCTCCCAACCTGCGGTCCTCCCTCGGAAGACATCAAGCTCCGTGAGGCTCTCCCATCAGAGCTGGAGTTGCTCTGTCCTCCCTCCTGTAAAAACAACTAAGTGAAGGGCAAAAAGACTGACCACAGCTCCCATGTCCTTGTGGCCACTCAGGTACATGGCATCCAGGGAGCCCTGTGTTCTCCGTTATCCCGTGGAAGCCTGACTTAGAGAAATAAGCCAAAAGCTGGCTTGAAATTTTCATCTATACTGGAACATTAATTACTGTGATTTCTTATTGTGAGTAGCTGTTCATGATACAAAGCAATGATTTAGTTTTATGTAAAATAAATATTCTAGATAAAGTAGCAGTGTTTGGTTAATCTAAAAAATCTACTTTAAAAAAAAAGTAAAGATAACCAAGTAGTTAAGAGAAGATCCTTGGATATTTGACCTGGCCTTCTCCAGTAATTATTCTAATTATTCTTCTATTATTTAGGCCATGAGCCAAAGGTTCCCGAGTGCATAGAAAGTTAATAGCAGACTTGAAGTGAGAATGGGGGGCAGGCGAACATATGTTCATTAAAGTCTGCTTTTACTTAAGGGTTTTGGATCAAGCAGGCTTCGGGCACCAATAATTTATCTTAAAGTCTATTTATTCAGTGCAACAGGGAAATAATAAATTGTCCTAATTTCCTTTCCCAGCCCCAGAACTGGCTGCCTCTTGCCTTCTTTCCCTGAAACCCCATTGGGGTCAGTCTGTTGCCTGGGCACGGCCAAACAGAGGATCCCAGATTACACTTTGGGGATCTTCTCCAGCCGTGCCCCATGGTTTCAGCCAGCCTGTGCTACGGTTCATTAACAGAGGTGTGTGTTCCCAGGAGGATGCTGCTGGTGGTGGGTGGGTGGAGAGAGCTGAAAAAAGGGACCCAGGGGACCACGCCATCAACAGGGGCTGATGCATGTGTAGTGCAGCCCAAGGTGCGGGACGCAGGGAGATAGCATTTCTCCCGCTGTTCTAGGACTCATTTTAGCCACTCACCACAACCCTTTGGTCATCCCAAGGATGGCCTTGCACCAGCAAGTTCAGTGCCTGCTCTGAAACATGAAGCTGGGTTCTTGATCTAAGGGAGAAGACCCATTGGAAGCAGGGGCAAAAACAGTATAGACAGAAATGAAGGAAAACCTACCTTACCACCACTTCCTCTTAAAGGCCAACATTTTTTCAGAACCTTGGCCAGCCCTAGCAGTGCCATTTTGAAGGTGCTCAGAGCCACATCCAGACCCCTCTCTCTTAGAAACTCCCACAGCTCCTGTCTGTACAGACAATGGCATCCCCAGAGAGGTCAGCTCAGAGACCATCTGGTGCTCTGGAGCATGAATTAGCCTCACACTCCCTACCTGACACTCAGTGAGGTCCCTAAGGAGAGGAATGGAGAGCAGGCAGGTCCTACAGGAACTGTAGAGAGGAAAGAAGGTTGGGGACTGGCCTGGGCTGAGGCAGCACCCTGCCCAGCTCAGGGACCTTGAAAAGGCAATGCTTTCCCACCCCCAACCCAACTCCAACACGGCCACTTCCAGGACCTCAGCCAGAGGCCATCCTGTTACCCAGAGCCATGACTCAGCAGTTCAGCAAGCGCTGACCCAAACACAGCGCACAGGCTGTCAGCTGGAAGGGCCAGTCACCATCACCATGAGCTGCCCCTGCTGCAACGATGGGCAGCCACCCAAACCCTTCCCAGCAAAGCTGCAGTGTCTTTAGTGGATGGACACGCTCCTCCCTTGTGAAAACCGCAAGCCAAGCCCCAAATCCAGTGGCGAAGGCAGGTTGGCAGACAGTTTTAATCTTAGGATTTCTCAATACATCTCTTCAGATGACCCTTGAAAAATCCATTTTCCTGAGTAAGACATGAGGAGCCATGGAAACACCTAGGGGTAGGGACAGTCAGAGGGGCAATGAGAGAGGCTGGGAGGAGCAAGGCAGCTCTACCCACAGGGAACCCTTCCTCAGGGCCCACCTCTGTCTGACCCTGTACAGATGCAACATCCATTTTCCAGAGTCTGGGGTAAGGGGCCATTAAAGGAGACCGAAATCTTCATCAGGATGCTATCCTTACCTGAACATGGACCCCAAAACACACTTTTTCTAGAATTTTCCACATGGTGATAAATATTTACAAACATTTCTCCATTGAAATTCTTCAGTTGTCTGTGGTTGGGGATGGGGGCAGGGGTGGGGGGTGGGGTTCTGAGGAGGACAGGCTTCATCACAGTCACTCACACGTGGGGTCCAGTGCTAAGAAAGAGACGGCCCGGTAGGGCCTCAGCCATCAGCCGGTTCTCAGGAAGAAAGGCAGCCCAGTTCCTTGACCCCCGTCTTTCCCGTGCCATGTAATTGGTCGGAAGCTCTCTGTTTTTAGCTCAGATTTATGAGCTCTATCGATAACGCGCAATATGCTAGTCCACAAGCACCCGCGATCTGCACTAACAGGGAGGAAACGCGCTCGCCAGTCCTCTGACAGGCCCGCTTCCTTCCCGCGCTCACGCGCCGCGTTTCACATTTATTCATTTTGAGCAATTGTTGCTCAGACGGCCTGTCCACGCCAGCCCTGCCCGAAATGTCTTCTTTAATCAAAATTCTGCTCAAAACAGCCCAGCTGAGCGAGTGAAGTGGCCTTTCCCCGTGCTATTGACAATCTGTCTCGAGCATTATCTCATACGTTTCCCTTTATTTTCTCTCCCAACCCAGAGAGTCTTTGCTTTGAACCATCGCTTCTGGACGCATTAGGATTGGATGCAACATGCACACTATATCTACCTCCCGGCCCTTGCTGCATTTTGCAGAAGCAACATGAAAACTTAAAAACCCAGGAAGAAGAAAATGTATTTAAATGACTCACCTCTTGCCCCTGCGTGACTTGTACAGAGGAGAGTGAGGTCCGTGGGGAAATGTAACGTTATTTCTCGAGGCAGCTGGCCTTGGAGATTAAGGCAGTCACGAGCAGATCCCCAAGCAGAAAGAATGAGAAAGCATCATTTTAGGGGATGGGCAGTGCCCTGGATGAATCTTATGGACGTAGATATTGTCTGTGAAAAAGAAAAGAAGAAAGGGAAGATAGACTCACTCTTGCAAAAGTAGATATTTATGAATAGGTTCTTGAATTGGCCTCAGCCAATGGATATAACCCCCCAGTTCCCACCCCATGAATTGTTTTATTTAGTTTTCCCAAATAGATCTGGGGACTAGTCTTAGCATTCGGTGCACGCTCAGTAGATGTTTATGAATGAATTAATGGGCTGACAGTTTGCTCTTCTAAAAAATGCAGAAGTTCCTGGCTGGTTTTTAAGGGCCTCGCAGGTTGGAAACCTCAGGATTCTAATTTACACCAAGAAGGCAGAGGAAGGCGGGAACACCTCTACGGACAGCCTGAGCCAAAAGCGAGGCTGCTCTGCTCCCCAGAGAGTGGGCTGATATAGCTCACGTCCGCAGCCAGGGACTGGGTGCAGAAGAGAAAGGGGAACAGAGATGGCGAGCCTCAGAGATCAATCAGAAGAGAAAGAAAATCAGAAAGGAGCCCGGCAGGAGCAGAAGAGGCGCCACTAGCCCTAAGGGCAGCCTGGGAAGATGGAACAATGGGAAAGTCACGTGTCCCGGGCTCCAGAAGTTCCAGGAAACCAGCATGTCTCATGCTGCGTGCACTTCTTAAGTGAAACAAGGAGCCACATGACATTCGGGATCGTTTCCATCCCCATTATGAGCGCAGATTTGGAAGGGTGGTCCGGGATCTGAATATCGCGGTTGACCCCGGTAAGACTGACCCAATTGGATCACAGGAGCTATAGTTTCATCCGTCTCACCCGGAAACGCAGGTGTGCAGGAGGGTGTGAGCTCCGTGATCTGGTGTCCCTCATAGAACAGGAGCTGAGATGTGTCTGAGGCTGTTTGTGTGTCTGTTTACTTGTATTCTACGTCACTGCAAGAAGGAGTTTGAGAGACTCTAACTCACGGAGTTGAGTTGAACATGGACGATGCTCAAAATGCCCAGTTATCAAAGTAAGATCCTCCGTGGCAAGACAGTCCTGATAGGGGGAACCACACGCTCTTCCGCCGGCACCCTCTGGGCAGAATGTACATGAATTTTACCTTGTGATAAAGTTGAACAATGTTTTCATAATAAATGTAATCACTCCATTGGGTGACAGAGCAGCACTGCTGATAAGTGGACTTCAACTTGCGCTGAATACTAAGTTTCTTTGACATAAAAGAAGGAAAGCAATGTGTCCAATGAGCTAAGCATACGCGATTTAGATAATACTTATCACTCTGGTGATGGGAAGCCTTTCAGTGTCTGATCCCTGGTCCACTCTGTAGCTACGTGCACATTTCCAAGCCGAAATGCCAAAAACCTTCACTGATGGGGGGAGGGGGGTGGCGGGCGCGCTGATAAACACGGACCGGCACCGAAGCATTCCCCCAGCATTGTATTTATGGCATCGACACTCAGACAAGGTCTGTGCCACTGGGAAAGCGTACTTGCTGTGAAATGAAAAAAGAACAACAAAATTTTTCAAATGATAATATTAAGAAGACAGCCGGGCAAGGATCAGAGCATTTATAGGGGTCATCTCTGCATAGTGGAAAGGCAGGAGTGGATGGCTTGTTTTTAATCTATTAATTTTAATGTATTCCTTTATACTCCTGATTTTAAACTCTCACTTTGTTCTCTACCTAAGAAAACTCCCATTTGATGATACAACATGATAGGCTCTCTTGAATGAACGGAGGAAGAGTGTTTTAGCAAAACCAGGAGAGGAGCCGGTCATCAGACTGGGAATCATTGAGCGTTTCCTGTGGTCTTCTGCTCTGGCTCTTCCTTCTTCGTGATTAATGGGGAGCCCGGTCACATGCTGGGTTTAATTTTAAAATGAATCTGCCTGGGCTCAGACCTTTGGAGAGCAACCTCCTCCGAGCTCGCCCGTCTTAAATAAACCTCTAAATTGTCCAAGTGCCGCTTGGTTCTTCCATCAGGATCCAGTCCAAGTTCTGTAAAATGAGCCTGCCCGGTACAAGTAAGTACCTGAAATTATTCCTCAGTGATGCTGCACTCTTTCCTTTCCAGAATACACCTTCTACAGGGCTCCCAACCACCCCAAAGCCATGCTTTGAAGGCTACGGAAGCAGCAAGAACAGCGGTGGCTTCCCACACGACCCCTACTTTCACCTTGACCCATTTAGAAGCCAGCACAGCTACTCTGGACCCTGCAAATGGAATCACACATTTCATTGTTTCTTCTACTTCCTCTGCACGTGCATGGAGGAGACAACACCCACGGTTGGCGTCCCTCTCCGCGGGGGAAGGGTCCTCCGAGAAAGAACAAGGCGGAGGCCAGCAAATGTCACGGCAAACACAGACTACACACCAGGTCACATGCCGCAAAGAGACAGGCCGTGGTGCGGCTGCCGATTAATATTCACCGGGATGAGGCCATCTGTCATCCGTGGCACTCCTTTTGGGGAAACCCTTCAGAACTCAAGGCTAGAATCAAAAATGAAACTCTTATCGAATTCCGTGCTAATAAGGTCGAGGGCTGGGACGGCGTTTGTTTGCATGTAAGCAGACTGAGGCAACAGCCTTCCTCTCCTTCCTGTTCTCTCTTCCTCAGCCTTTGCGTATCCCGGACCTGCAGCAGGAGAGTTTGAAGGAGACGAGCAAACTGAGGTTCCGGGCTCCTCAGCAACTCCCCTACCCACTGGCAGACCCCGAGCTGGACATCTTTCGGAGACCTTAGAGCCTTAAACTTGACCCCGTGCCTCCTGCCCCTCACAGCCAGCCTATGGCGGTCATGGGTGCCTCTCAGCCTGAGGGGAGATACGGGACGCCCTTCCTCTCTTCCTCCCGGCACAAGGGGGTCCGGAAACCCCCAGGGGCAGACGGGGCTTCTCACACAACCTGGTGACAAACTGGCTACAGGACATCTTCCTGCCAGATGCTTCTTCCCAAGCGGGAGAGCAGGGTGGGTTTACAAAGTCGGGGTATGAGCGTTCTGTCCCACAGAGCCCTATTTTAAGAATTGACGGTTGGAATCTTGAAGCTGTTCAGAGTTTATCTCCAAAGCCGGAGGAACCGCTGAAGAACTTGGAGGGGAAGAGAACTTGCGAGGGGCAGATCTGGGCGTGGTGCACCCTGAGTAACTACCAGGTTTCCTCACTCATCCCCCTGGGGCCAACCGCTGGCTTCCCTGATTCCTTCTTCCCGGAGCGCGTCCCCAACCAAGAGAGAACGCCGTCCCCCGAGCTGGCGTCAGTCACGCTGTGTCAGAGGCTTGCGAGGGCCGTCCACCGTGGCCGTGTCTGCCGGCGTGGTCCAGCCCCCCATCCCGCTACCCCGGGGGCAGCAGGACAAGCCGGGCAGCCACTCATGCAGCAGAGTCTACGGAGGTACCGTGACAAGGGGAGGCAGAACGGGCACATTCTGACAGTGGGCACACGGACCCGCCTCACGGCCGTGCAGACTCACGGAGACCCTGACAGCAGCGGTGGAAGACAGGGGCTCTTCCCCAGGCTAGCGGGGCCATCAGTCTACCCAGTTCGGCATTAAACTGGGCTGTGACAGTTGCTGAGCGACCCCAGCCCCCGCACGTGGGCCTCCTGCCGTCCGATATGCCAACCACAATGTTATGATAACAGGATTTTCCCCCGACCAACATCCTTCTTTACATGTAAATTTATGCCAGGATGTGTATTTAAAAATTAGTTTCTGTGAGTAATGAGCCTCAGGTTTGGCTGGGTTCCTGTTTCCCCCTGGGTTGATCAAATCAAGCTCGGAAGTTTTGAGATCATGGACATGGTGTAAGACAAGGCAAAGGGGGACTTGGAGAGGAGCAGCTGCTCTTGGGGACGTGCTCCCGACAACCCACAGACAGCGACTCCCATCCGCGGTGCTGGGAGCCTCCTCAGGGGCGTCTCCCCCACACGGGGCACCTGAGCAACAGGGGATCTGGGACACCTGGCGGCCTCCTGCCCCTGCAGCCCCCTCCCTGCCCCCCTCATTCAGCTACCATTTCTCCAGCGCCTCTTTGGTACTGGGCTTCGGGAAAGATCACCAGGTCCAGATGCCATCCCTACCCGACCTTATCCTGCCTACAGGGGACATACGATCTAGCAGGGAAGATGCCCAAATAAGTGTTTTATTATAGGCTCCTGCAGTCTCCTGGAGTTCGTGAGCACCAGAAGAGAGAAGGAGGAAGGGCATCCCACACTCTGCAGGCAGGCTGAGCCACACAAGACCACCGCGGGTCTACAGTGAATGTGCAGGAGGGCTGGTGCTGGGTAGGACGCAGGCGTCCTCCAGAAAAGTCCAGATCTGAGTCTTCCAGTTCATATAAGTTCCTGATGCTCTGGGAACCCCTGATGCTCAGTGTCCCCACCTATAAGAGCATGACCGTCCTCACCATATCCATTTCTCAGGGCTGCTAGGACGTTGAACAGAAGGTCCACACAGCCCAGGGGCCAGTTTCCTTCTCACACTCCTTCCCGTGGACTTCAGCCACCAGTGGGGGATAAAGGGTGTGGACAGGGCTTGTAAGTACTTGGTAAGGGTTTCCAGGTTTGGGGTCAGGGTGGGGGGTCAAATCTGTCAAGGAAAAATTAATAGCGACAAAAAAGATAGAAATTGTGTTTACAAACACGATGTAGAAAGCAAACACTTGTAGGCCCTCCTGGGTTATTTGGCTCCTCTCTTTCCTTTGCTGGACTGTTTGGCTGGACCAGCAAGACAAGGGAGGAAGCTGAGGGGCCCACGACCAGTTGGGAGGACATAAATATTGATGAGCACATCGGTTTCACATTAGTATTTGATGAAATGTTTCATGGGCCTGGACCTGTTTCCCAGATTAAGAAAATCCCATCCACGCCCACACACACCACTCTTTGCTCTCCAAACTTTGGTTTGAATCCCACAGACGTGGATGTAGATTGGCTTTGAAAATCAGCCTTTCCCTTTTATCTTCACGTCTCCCCACCCCTTTTGTCAGGGGTGCCCCACAGACTTCAGAAGCAATCTGAGTGCAGCGAAATGCAAGGGTTCGATCTGACTGAAATTCAAAGATAGTAAAATACATGGTTTTCTTATGTGAGATCTTATCATCTGCACCTAATTATCAAAGTTCGGGATTACCATTTGGAGGGAATTGTTTAAAAACATCTGCTCTTCGAAATCTAAGCATTGCTAAAATGTCTCTCCTCCTCCAAAATTTTTTTAAGACAAGCCTTAAAGGAAACGTAGGAAAACAGGACTTCTCCCTACCGAGTTGGGGAGATTGGAACAATTAGCACGGTCTGTCTCTAGCATGTCCTCACCAACCATTCCCAACAGAGCCCAGCATTGCCCTGGGTGTTCAGTTGTTGAAACCACTGGTGACAAATGCAAAATTCCAGAGAAAACCAAACTACATTCTCCTGATTGAAAAGACGTGTGGGCCACTTGCTAGAGTTCTTGAGTTCTGACCTCCACCAATACCATATAGAGAGGGACAGAGAAAGAGGAATCCAGGCACCTGCATGAGAGCTTCAAGATCGCATAGCCAGCCCCAGGGAAACCAAATGGACAGCAGTAGAAATGGTGAGCAGGAGTCAAGCAAGCTAGCAAGCCCCCTTTGAGCAGATCTCATGGTAGCAATGATCAGGTCTAAAATGGGCATCGCTGGAAGAGCAAAAAAGCCAGGCACTCACTAATAGGCTGAAGGAACTCCCATCTCCGCTGGGGGCACTTTCTAAAAAAAGGTGAGAGTTGCCAGGGAAGGCGGGTCTCCTGCAGCCTGAATGAATGGACCAACTCAGCCTAAATCAGTTAGGTAACATGAGGACTCTCCATGGTATGTGCAAACAGGAAATCTTTACTAAAGCAAAGAAAGGAAAATGTGCCTTCTTCCAGCTTGGTGGGACATGAGATTGGACCTTGGAACACGTGGAACAGAGCCTCTTTTGGCAAGAATGCAATCTACTCCCAAAATTGACTTTTTTTTTCTTTATGTTTTGCACAAAACAGACAAGTTTCTACCAGAGGCCACCTATCAGAGGGGCTAAGAGGCTGGTGGAAATTGCCCACAAATGCAGGCACTGGGAAAAGCTTTTGGTGCCTAAGCACGACGAGAGTTCAGAAGCCATGCCTGATGCCATACGTGACTGACAAGACTAAAATCAACTTTGGTCAACTCTGCACTCTCTTCTTTCCATTAGTGCAATGCAGTCACTGGTGGGAGAGACCTAAGGAATTACCTTAAGGGGCGCCTGGGTGGCTCAGTCAGTTGATCCTCTGACTCTTGATTTCAGCTCGGGACATGATCTCAGGGTCGCAGGATTGAGCCCCACACTGGGCTCTGCGTTCAGTGCAGAGTCTGCTTGGGATTCTCTCTCCCTCTCCCTCTGTCCCGCCTCCTATCTATCTCAAATAAGCAAATAAGTATTTTTCTTAAAAAAAGAATTAATTTAAGAATAGGTATTAATTAGGGGTGCCTTGGTGGCTCAGTGGGTTAAAGCCTCTGCCTTCGGCTCAGGTCATGGTCCTTGGCTCCTGGGATCGAGCCCCGCATTGGGCTCTCTGCTCAGCGGGGAGCCTGCTTCCCCCCTCTCTCTGCCTGCCTCTCTGTCTACTTGTGATCTCTGTCTGTCAAATAAATTAATTCTTTAAAAAAAAAAAGAATAAGTATTAGTTATTTAAACTATTAAATACCTAAACCAGCTTTAGATTTATTAAAACAATTGTCTCTTGTTTCCATTCCCAAAAAGAACAACAGAAAGCTGGGTAAACTGTTACGTTCTGTTTTGCTTTTTTAAGGCGGTGTTTTGAGTTGCTGCTCTTAACTCTTAAGGGTTGTGAACTGTCAAGAGAAATGAGCATTTCCTCTGTCAACTAACCCAAGACATCACTCAGTCCGGACTCAGTCCTTCCTTGGCCCCCCGGGGGTGGGCTGGGCTGCTAGGAGTGGGGGGGCACGGAGCAGAGTCCACTCCACCACAATTGGGCACACGGCGATGTGCCGTTGCCATTATCACATGAGGGAAACCTCCAACAACCAAAAGTTTGCAATAAAGTACTTTTCAAATAGCACAAAAGAGTTTTACAACAGTCTTCATCTAGACAGATGGAGTTACTACAGGACACCAAGCTCCCCACCCCCTGCCCCAGCCCAGCATTGATTTTCTTATCCACTCAAGAAGCTGTTACTTGACTGCTGTGGGAAGGGTAGCCAAACCAGAGCGTGATGGTGGGCACAAGTCCATTTCCTCCTCTCTGGAGAGCAGGTGCACACCAATGGAGAAATACCTCCTCATTTGCTCATAGGTTCTATGATATCACACATGTTTACTGGCAAAAGTGGACTTCCCGTTACAATCCAATGGCTGCAACATCATTCGTTTCAATAAACGACTATCATAAATTAAATAACCTATTCTTATACATAGCATTTGGGAGGAAATTTATCATTCACTCAAGAGTTGTGTTTTAGGATTTTTTGGAGGGGGGGCATATTTCCATCCCTTGCTGGTTCTAGACTTAAAAGCTTAAAATAGAATTTCGTCTCCTACCCATTTTTACCATTTATGTTTGGAAAGTATTGATTTATTTTTAAACTGGAGTTTTAATGGACCTTGAAATTAACATGGCTTTTATTTCTTTGACCCCATCATCATTGATGATGTCACCATGTCTCCCCCCACCCCAAAAAAAAAAAAAAAAAAGGCATTGGCCAGGGTCTGCTGTTAAGTATCTCGGCACCAGCATCACTCTTATTCGTACAAGGGTCCTTCCTCCCCAAAAGAAATGATGCTGTTACAGGGGACTCATTGGTTTAAGACAATAGAACTTAATCAGCCACAAGTCAGCATGACCTTCTCCAAAACAGCACGAGATTACAACCTACACTTGAGGGCATGGCCAAGACATCTGCATTTTTTAAAGAATGCCACAGACCTTTCTGAAATGCACCCAGGTTTGCCACTACGACCCATGGAGCAATTTCATAGCACTTTCTAGAAACACTTGGCTCATCTCACTATCACATAAGGCCCAGGGAATGGTATAGGTGCAGTGGCACCCTCTGGGCAAGGTGGGGGGTTAAGTGGAGTGGACTTCCAGGACAGACAAGGGAGTAAGTAAGTAAAGTCAGGTTTGGGTCAAAGCTGCGGGAGGAGACAGAGTGACTGATCTACCTGCCTGGGCTGCAGAGGCCTTGGCTGGGAGATGTGTGGTCTGGGCTCTGGGGCAGGAGGGGAACCTCCAGCTCTTCTGGGCAGACTCGCCCACACCTCACCAGCAAGCCTGGAATGCGTGTCATTGGCAGAAGAGGGTTGGGCTGTATCTGAGTCCAGAGCCTTCCCAGTGGTGAGCAATGCCAATGGTGACATGTCTGTGTTCGCATCCTCGAGCTCTGTGAGGACCTGCATGGATCTCAGGCCTGTCTATCCCTCAGGGTGGAGGAATCCCGGTGGCTGGGACCCCCACATAGCAGGTACCAGGAGGGTTGCTCCAACATAGCTGCAGGCAGGGGTGGGGGAAGAGGAGAGGCCAGCTTGAGCAGGGGTGGGGGTGGGCTGCCATAGACAGCAGGGGCCAAGAATGGCAAGCCAAGGCATCAGACTTGATTGGAGCAGGCTGGTCCACCGGGGACTCCTCGGGCTCTCAGGGACACCCAACCAACAATCAGGGCCCACAGCCGAGGAGGAAGGGAAGAAAGAATGCGGAGTGGGGGATACGCAGCTTCTCATGTCTAAATGGCCGCATCTGCAGCATCAGACAGGCTGGATGGGTCCGCAGCACGTGGGGGACCCGGGGTGGGGGCCTGCAGCTTCTCTTAATCACAGAGATGTGGAGTTGTGGGGTCCCCTTTCCAAGGACAGCCCAAATCTAGGGAAATGCCTACCCAGAATGTAACAATTTCAAGGACAATTAAATCCAGAATGTGAGTCACCACCCGGACGCTTCTATCCTCTTGCGTTAGAGGAGGGGAGCCGGCACCCGCTGGGGGCCCTCTGCAGACTTCCGTGTTCGGGCCTGCCAACTCCGGCCCAAGCCGCCAGGGGCGGGGGGCTGGCCCCATACACGGAGGGGTGCCCAGTGTGACTCCTGTCCTGACTGGTTGGCAAAGGTCAGCTTTGTTGTCACACAGAGAATTGCAAGAATCAGGCAGCACCCCACGGCTAACAGAGCCAAGAGGACCCAGATGTGGTTGCCAGCGGTGTTCGGACTCAAGCACGCTCCAGGAAAGTCCATATTCCCATTTTATGGGGAAGGACCTGGAGGACTTGGATCTCAGTCCTGGGATCAGGAGCAAAGCTCAGAAACCTGGTGCCCTATTTGAATTCTAGTAACTGACTTGAACCCTCCTACGCTTGCGGCCATGGAGCAGGGTCTCTCCACAGGTCTTGTCTATCAGAGTGAGGGGACAACAGTCTTCCCCGGAGAACACGCCATCTACCTGGGGGCTCGGGGTAGGATTCGAGAAGTCTCCATTGAAAGGATGGATGAGTCGTGGGCATTGCTGGCTTCAGGGGGTTCCCCCTCCTCCAGGCTCCATGTCAGCCGTTGCCACGTGGGTTCCCCTGGGCTACTTCTCCCCATCTCCCCTCCCCACCCAGCACCACTCTGCTCTGCTTCTTTGAAAACCACAACTTGGGTCACAGTGTCCCTAACCACCTGGACTATTCTTATATGGCTTGACGCTGACCCAGCTCCCAGTTCCCACCTGACCTCCTGCCAGGCTGCTGGGCCCGGGCCAGGAGTGACCGATTCATGATGGCCTGCGTCCAGCCTGCCCTAGCCATTCTGCACGGGTCTGTCTCCCAGACACTCCACAAGGCCAAGCCAAGCTGTGGCATGCTTCCAGGAAACACTCATAGACTTGGCCTTGGCCTGGCTTGGAAAGGGCCATCTCTCCTTCCTGAAGAGTCTTAAGCTGGGGATTAGCCTGAGGTGGAGACAGGTGTGCCCTTGAGTGTGTAGATGTGTGTATGCGTGTGTGTGAAAGAGACCATTGCATGAGGCCCCAGGGCGCAGCGGAGATCAGCATCTGGAAGACCCAGGGAAGGAACAGGGTGATAACCTGGGCCCGGTCCCTCGAAACAGATCAGAATAAGACCCGAAGGAAGGTCTTTTCAGCTGGTTTCTATACCAGAGCACCTTCTGATGAAGAATGCCCCCAAGGAAATCAATTTGGAGTTCTACTGCTTCGGTGGGGCACCCCGGGGGCAACACCCAGCCCTGTATGATCCAAGCCGGAGGGGCGGTGAGGAGGGTGATGAAGACAGCCCTCCAAGAGTTCCCTGCCATGCCCCCCAGCCCTCTGAGCACCCTGCCCTGGGCATGCACAGCTCGGCACACTCTCTCGGAGTAGGCTCCTTCTCAGGGACAGCAAATACCCCTGACAGCCAGCGAGCATGCAATGCTGGGCAGGGGTTTCCAGAGGCCACAGGGAACGCTGGAGCCTGCAGCATTTTCCTGGGGAAGGGTACACCCCGAATCAAGGCAGACATGTTACCCCAGACACTTGAGTGCAGAGAAAAGTGTGCTTGGCTGGGGTGGGAGTGGGGAGTGGACATGCGGCTGAGTAGGGTGCAGGGGATGGATGTCATTCATGCTTTCGTGTGACCGGCCATCAGGACAGGGGCTCCCTCCCTTACAGGCTGAGGGGCTGAAGGGTGTCGGACACTGTGCTGAGGACTCTGGAAGGAGCATCTGCTGTGAGCTGTGTGCTGCAGTCTGTGGGCCACCGCTAGACCCTGCTTTGAACTTGGGCTCCAGAATCTTGTGCAGGGGCTGGGGAGGCGGCATGGTTCAGCGATCGGGATCGTTCACCTGAGAGGTTGCTGGACTTCTCGGCCACAGCTGTTAGATTTGCAAATGCCCTCTGGGACCCGTCTGGATGAAAGGTCTATAAACGTAATGTTCCGATTACGAGAGGAGTAATGGCTAATATTCCATTTGCTCTGTACCTGCTGACCTCAGACTCCTCGGGCCTCAGTCACTGCGTTAAGACCGGGACAGACGAGGACTGGGTCTGCTGGGGCGGGCGCCATTGCCACACACAGACCACAGTCCCTGAAGGGGGTGAGTGAGGGACCCTGCGGGGAGCCCTCCACCACGGCCCCCCATCACTGCGAGCAGCCCCACTTGCAGAGGGGCACAGAGGACTGACCCGGGAGAGCTCAGCACGGCTGAGATGTTCTCCAGCCTTGAGAAAGTCCTGGAATGGCCAAAGTACCCTTCAAAATTTAGAAATGGGCTAATTCCTAACATGAAACTGATGACCCCCATGGGCACAGGAGATCTTCCTTCCTACTTTGAGGTTTCCCAAGCTGGTGTTCTCACTAGAGCTGCAGCCAACTTTGCTATAAAAACAAATATGGCTCCTTGACTGGGGGTTCCAGATCCACCAAGAGCCACATACTCTTCGTTTATCCAGACAGGCCGGCCCAGGCCATGCCCGACCCCTGAGAACGGACTGGGGGCTTCCAGTCATGCTTCCCACCCACCTTCTGGGCCCTGATGGTGGCTCTGCAGGGAAGCCCACGTTGTCCTTAATAGGAGGCGGTGAGCGGTGACAATGGTTACCCAGCCCACTTCCCCTTGCGAAGCCTGGGGGAGCCCCGGTGGTGTGAGTGAATGCTTTTCCAACTAAGCAGAAAATTTAGTAAGTTGCTGAATGTCCTTGACGACATAGCACTTGTATAAAATATGCATATCAGCGGAGATGTTTTCCCTAACAATGCTCTGGGAAATTACATTAAATTCAAAATTATCCCCTGCTTTCCCGAGTCGCCCACAGAGACTGGCACCAACAGCAGCACTGAGTGGAAGCAAAGCAGCAGCCTTGTTACCGCTGCCTTCGCGAGAGCCAGGGATCAAACATTTTTTCACAGTTTTATGTGGATAGTTTCATGAAAATTGATCAGGTCTAAAAAGTCACAGTCCAAATGAAGCTAAGGTTAAAGATAATTTATACATGATATTCCTAATTTTATTCCGGGCTCTTTTATTACTATGTAGGCCTTTATGACTTTAAAGAAAATGTCAGTGGCAGCAAATGACATTGTACTGAATAATCTAGTTATGAGGGAAAAGACATTTAAAACCATTCCACAGCAGCCTTGCTGGGTTCTGCTGAACGCACACTTTTCCTTCGCACAGCAGTCCAAAATTCCTCGCCGCCGTCGGAAACCATCTCCGTGGCCACTAAGTGTGTCATCTGCAGGTGGCCCTGGACCCTGTCCTCCAGACCGTTTTATTTCCCGCACATCCTTCCCATAAAGTTATGGCAGAGGCCTCATTTTTCTCCATCAGAGGGAAACAGAAACTCCAAGTCGCCCTAAGTTTGATTCCAAAGGAGGCCTGAGTCCTGCAGGAGATGGACAGACAAACAAACATGACCACAGGGACAAGCCGAGCATCAGAGCGGTCATCCCAGACGCCCTCCTGGCCTCTCGGGGACTCGGCTTAGCATCCACGGGTGTCTACACCTACAGATGCTTGCAGAGGCTGCCAGGCTAATTCCACCTGCCAGGCCTCTCTCTCTCCTCCAGTGGTTGTGGCTTCTCAACTGATTGACAAGAGAGCCTTGCCCTTGGCTGAGGATTCCCCGGAAGAGTCGGCAGAAGGGCCGCTTTCTGGTGATGTGAGAGGCGGGTGCTGAACACACCAGAGTGCTCCGTGGCCCCTGCTGCAGTCCCAGCCCCTGTGTGCAGAGCTGGAGTCGGACCCCGCAGCCCCTCACAGCGGCCTGGAGCAGAAACGACACAGGCACAGGGTCTCCACCGCCCCCCCCATTGGCTCTTCTGCCAAATCACATAGACACTATCCCAAAGACAGAAGCACATAATCGGTATGCCTCAGCTGCTGACTGCACACCAGGACCAATTTAATCCTCCAGCCCTCTTAGCGAGGGGACCCTGTTATGCCCATTTCACAGATGAGGAGCAGGAGGGTCTGAAGTCCCCAGGGCATGGCTGTCTGACCCCAGGGGCACCTCTTCCTCTGTAAAATGACACAAATGGCCATCCCCTTGGGGCCCTGGGAGGAACAAGGGGACACCTGTATGGCCTGGGTTCCAGGTGCTGAGGTCCCTGAATGGTACGAGCTGGCACAGCGACCTCCTCTGCCAACGGCAAGTCGGGGCTCGGTCATCCACGCGCTCCACCCTTGGGGGGCGAGGTGAGCGTCCTTAGACCTGTCCCTCTAGGACGCTGTCATTCCATCAGAGCTACTCTTGGACCCCTGGCCTGGCAGACGGGGCACAGAACTGTTAATCTCCGCTCAGCACCCTTTCCCCGAACCCCATCAAACCCATGGCCAGGAGTTTTCCCTGGGATGACCGAAACCAGGGACACCTGCTGGGTGCGGGTAGAGTCCTCTCCAAAGCTGGAGAAGAGGGAGAGGGAAGACTTTGGGGTGGGAGTGGCTCCCGGCATCTCCAGGACGGCCCTGCAGGTGCCCGGGTGTTTACGTGAAAGTTGGTCTCCAGTGAATGTGAACACTACGTCGCTGGCTGAGCAGGAGCCCCAGGCCCGCTGATCTGAGCACTGTGGCCCCCGAGTGGGAAATCAGGTTTCCTTAGGAAAACCACATACTGGATGTTAATTTCCTTTTCCTTGAAAAAGCGGAAGATCAATTAGAGGCAGAATGTGATTCTATCAGAGCTATTTTCCAGGATTTATTCTGTAAGCTTCCTCTCTCCAGTCCCCATCTGGCTCGGTCAGAAATGGGTTTTGCTTCATCAGAAATGTGCTGTGAAGTTCCCCATTAGATTATCGATCGCCTCCATGAGGCCGAATCCTCAACGTGCCCACAGACACCGTGTGCTAGCAGAGACTCGGAATTTGGAGCCAAATAGAAAGAGAAGGAAATTAACTGATGCTTCGAATCCTGGCAGGAAATTTGAATTTAAATCCCTTTCTGGAGTGGGCCCCTTGGAGCAAGTTCTGAAAACTGCTTGGCCCTAGCTGGATTCTCCTTGAGTTCAGCTCCTGCCCTGCTCACTCCGGGGCACCTGCTCTGTCCTGGGTCCCTCCTCCTTGCATGTGCCTACACTGAGCCCTGGGCCACCCCTGGGCTCCAGATCCTCTGCCGAGCTAAGAAGTGATAGGAGAGGGCTGGCTCTTCCTTCTACCCAGTCCTTGTCTGAAAAATAGGTTCCCCAAACCATCCTGGGAAGCAGGGTATAACCAGAGACTCGAACCGGCGGCCTTTCCTCTATAAAGAAGTAAAGAAGTGCTTAGCCTTCATGGGCATGGTGGCTTCTCAGGGTCCATCATGCCAGGGCCAATGTCAGTGAGCAGACGAGGGAATCTGGCTGGGCTTTTCATCTCCAGAACGAGGAGCCTCCGACAAGGCTGGTGTCCCCTGCCTGCGGGGCCCTCCCTGCTCTGGGACCACAAGGTCCGTGACAGCCCCAGGCGACAGTCTTCACCCCCTGGATCCCGCTCATCTAAGAGCATCTGAGCTCTAGAGAGGGAGCATGGCTTTACCGAGCAGATGCCAGCAACTTCACAGGCATGAGCTGAATTAGCCCAACCATACCTTTGTAAGGATAGGTTTCTTCCCATTTAGCTCATGAGAAAACTGAGATTTGGGGAAAGAATTTAGTAAGAAATCCAAGTGATATGGCTACCAAGTGTCAGAGGCAAGAAGAAGCCCTGGTCTGGGAACTTGGAGGATCCAACCCTTCCCGCCATGACATCATAGGTGCCTGTAGACAGAAATACCCTCGTGGGTGTAGACACCCTCCCCATCCTTCACAGCAGTGCCCAGAAGATCCCTGCCTCCTGGAAGTTAGGGAATGAACCTCTCTCCAAGGTCTAGGTCAAGATGCTCAACCAGAAAGCAGTGAACTGAGATTGTGATCAATAACAATGACTGGGCGGCAGCCTGGGGCAGCCTGGGGACAGCCTGGGCAGTGTCCCTGTGCCCTGACAGCCAGCCCTGCCTGAGGGCTCGTAGGACCCCAGAAGAAAGGCGGAAAGCAGCATGCTTTCCAGAGATCTGGTCCTAAGTGAAGCTGTACCCATTCTCTTCCCACTCAGGGAGATCTGGAATTATTTTACTTGGTTCTGCAGAGAGGCGGACAGGGTCGGGAATGGCCCGTCTTGTCATCAAAGAGGCCTTCCCTCTGTACCGGTTCATTCCCCCCAAAGAACCGGGAAGGTGTTTGGGCATTCCTCTTTCCATTGTTCAGAAGAAAGCTCTAAATCCAAAAATGGTAAGGTCTGAGGTAGTTCAGAGCTTTCTGATGGAAATGGCATACGTCAGGAGAGGGGCAGCAGCCAGGACCCAGGCAAGCCACAGCCTGTCGGCTCTCGGGAGCCTGGAGTTGGCCGTTTCACAGTCGCCGAAGCGCTGTGTGCACTGAAGCGTTGTAAGCGTCTCACGGGAAGACTGGCTCCCGTGAGATCAACAGTGTCCTCAAACGGCCCTCCCAGAACTTTGTGGAATCACAATGCTAGGACGACCCCTACGCCAGTCTGGCCAGCCCCTAGATACACAGAGAAGGACACATGACACATAAAAGAGATGCAAAGTCTGGGCCAGCCTGAACTGCCCAGCAGCCTGGTGCACCTTGGCCAGGAACAGAGCACCACATGCCACGCTGGCATTGTGGCCCAGGTGCTGACAATTTTGCAATGCACTGAGATAGTATCATTCTCTCTTTTTGAGGAAACTGAGGCTCCAGGAAGCCAAAGCCACATGGTAGGGAGTGGGGACGGCCATCCCCTGCCCCCGCCTACAGCTGCTGGCAGTGCCCACGCAAACCACAGATCTAACAGATCCCGTCTCCGTTCCTTCTGTCCACAAACTTCCCTTCTGGACAACGGCATGATAACAGATGGTCAGGTCTTCCAGCTGCCTGTGACGCAGGATCCATACCTATGTGTACATTAGCGATTTCCAAGTATTTGATATATGCAAACAGAGGACAGAGGAGGAGGGATGCCAGTTGGCATCAAGAAATGAAATGGACAAGGACCATCTACCTGGTGAAGGAGTCAGCTTCTTGTGGTGGAATTTGTCTAATTTTGTTTTCCCATCTACACGGCCATGGTGAAAACCTCTGGGCATGTGCACAAGAATCAATCCACAACATTCTTCAGCGTCGAGCCCAGGGTCAGGTGACTTTGGCTGACTGTCCCGGCTCCACTGCCCTGACTCCACCCCAAGCCCGGCCAGTGGCACCTCGCACTCCGCGGGGGCCGGCAGTGCTGATGTAAGACCTTTCCCGGAGGGTCCCTGTTTACCCTTCCCATGGACAGTGTCCCATGCATGGAAATCTTCAGGCAAAACAGAGAAGACGTCGCATGTGAGCCTTGCTAATGTCACGCTCTGGTAAAGCTGCAAGAGCGTGTTCTGAGCCCACTTCGGCTTTGCACGGCGCTCGGTATTAATTCACTTAGGGACTGTGCCCCCTGGTGCTAGAGGTGCTGTCAGATGACGGGATCTGTTGCAGAACCTGTGGCAACTTCCAGCACCTTTCTCTGATAACGTGCGGCTCTCCACGAGGGGAGCATAATATACAGTGTTCCCAAGCTTGTATGATAAGAGACTCTCCTCCCTGGGAACCCATGTGAACAAGCTTGCAGGAGAATTTCAACCCACTCGTGATAGAAAGCTGCCCCAAACTAGTTTCAGATGGGAGAAAGGAAGGACAAACACATCTTAGGAAGCATTTACTGATCACCAAACTATTAACCGATAGCTAGTTATTGCTCAGAAGCAAACTAATAAAATGTGCATTTCTTTACAAATAGTAAGAATGAATAGCAACTGAGTGCACTATGCTGTCCTTCATGAGATCTGAGATGGGGCTGCCCAAACCTCACGGTGGGACCGGTTGAGAAGTCTGAGTAAAGACTGGATCTGAGATCTAGTATACCAACGTTACATTTCTTGAGTGAGATCAAGATCTTTTTTCTTAGGAGATGTGTGCTCAAGCCATAGGGTTGAAGTGACATGATAACTCACTTTGAGGGGTTCAGAAAGCACGTGTGTGTGTCCACACACAAGGGGCCAAACGGTGGACCGGGTGAGGGAGGTACCGCGTGCTGCATTTTGTGCTTTCAAGGTTTCCATGGGCTTGAAGTTTTTTAAGATAAAAATCAGAGGAAGTTTGTGCAATTCAGAATAGGCTTCAGAAGGACCTACTGGTCCCAGGAGGAAGGCCCGCCGCCGGGAGCCACAGGATGTAGGCGTCCCCGTTCTCTTCTTCGAAACATGCTCCTCGGGGGGTGGCTGTGTGTCCTTGTCCCAGCCATGGCCAAATGTGTGGAGACGGCCACTTCCTGTCCCGATGACCTCTATTGCAGCAGGAGTCCTCGAGGTGCTGGAGGACCCGTCTGATAGCAGCTCTAACACAAAGGGGTGCAGTGGCCTGGGGGTCCATATGGAGCCCAGACTCGGGTGGACACCACTCACATTACAACCAAAGACAGAACTTTCAGATGCATTCCTACGGCCACTGCAACTCTAAATCTTATTTGAACATATCCTCACAACATGCTCACTGTGGGGTAAATAAAAACAGAAACCCCTAAACTAACGCACAGACAAGAACCAAGCCCCGAGGCTAAGGCAGAAGGTGCCACCCGGTGTGTTGATCGTGGGGCGTCCTGTGCCGAGAACACCAGGTTCAAATGAACAAGGCAGTCATTTAACGTCCCACCCTCGAAATCCCGGATGAGGCTGGACACATAGTAAGGAAGCGTTGGCCTGGGAAACAGAGGCGTTGGGAGGCTGGCTCAGGCCTGAGCACCCTGGGCTCCCATGTGCCCCCCAGGGAGAGCGGGTGGCCTCACCCTCCTCCCTTGGCCAGCACGTCTGGGTGATAGGCCCCAGCAAATACCCAGAACCACACCCACTGTACTCCTCGGTCTGGGCGTGGCAGCACTGTCCCACGGCAGGCCTTCTGCTGTCTGTGGCATCGCAGTGCGCCCTAGTCCTCCCTGCCACCAGGCCATCTGGGTGTCCCCCCTTGCATTTTCTCCTGTGGTTTCTCTCCTAGCCCTCCCTCTCCCCCCTTAAGTTTCTCAACTTCCCTGATCTTTCCCTCTTCTCTGCCGCAGGCGTATTTTAGATCAGGGAAAGGCTCTTCCTTTGCACGCGTCCTGCAATGACCCAACCACCACCAAACAGCAATGCGGTGGTGCAGCCAAGCGGCCCTGGGACAGCCCCGGGGGGAGCAGTGCCTTCACTCCGCGGAGGGAAGGAAGGAGGTGTGCAACCTTCCCATGCCTCCAGTCCAGGGAGAAACCTCCGTCACGTTTTCGAGGGGATCCACCAGGACTGGCCACCTTGGATGAGACCTAACCTCCACCATGCTTCTCTGAGCCACATCTGGTTTTCCCAGGGAGAACTACAATATTTATGCCTAGGGGACAGAAAGATTTGCCTGTCTGAGAAACAGAAGGAAAACGACTGTTCTCATCTTCAAGCTGGTTCACATTTTGGAAGAATAAAAGCAAAGGAGACCACAACGCTTGGGGTTTGGTTAGAAAAATACAAAGGGGGCACAAGTACTCCTTGAGTAACCAGCCCTTGCGAAATCCAGCAAAGGAACTTTTTACCAACATAGGCATAATCAAATTCTCATAATTTTCTTAATTTCTACTTTCATGGGGAATTGCTATGTTCTTCTGATTTTGCATAAGTCTCTTTCCCCCAACAATTTCATCAAATATTTTCTTTTACAAGGTGGAGGTACTATTTCCCCTTATCCTTTAGGCTCATCCAGAAACCCTGATTGACTAAGGAGAGAAGCAGCTTATGGTAAAACATCTCTATTAAATTCTCTTGGCTTTTTTAAGATTAAAAAAGGAAGAAGAAACTTTCTCTCTCTCTAAATGCGAATCTTCCCTGTAACACTGTGCCTAATCTACTACAACTAATTAATCTGCTGGAGCTGATGAAATGTTACCTCCGCATTTTTTGTTCCTTGTATACAATTATTGTAACAGTGTGAATAAATCAATATTCCCATTCCAACTGTAAAAAACAATCAAGAAAAGCAGTGCTTCTCAGGGAAAAAAAAAAACACCAAATAATATTTATTAACTCTGTCTCAATCCACAACAGAACCAAATACCATTCAGGCATTTTCTGCAAGTGTAATAAGCGAACTCGGGTACATGATGAAGGTGGCACATGCCAATAATTTCACCATTTTACACTGCAGAGTAATTGAAGGATTTAATGAGAAACAAACCAATAAAAATAAATAGACCATGTTAGAGGAGGAGAAACTGATCTGAAATGCAAGTTGCTCCACTGTGAGTTGAGGGTTTTTAGTTTTTGTTTTGTTTTGTTTTGTTTTGTTTTTTGCATGGTTTGACCAAGGGAAAAATGGTATCAGGACGGCTAGCTCTTGCCCACTTTTTCAAAGATAAAAGATAATATTGTGTTCCTCTAGATGAAAATCCTGGCCACAGTAACTCATAGTGTTGAGCAAGACTTGGGTTCCTCTGACTGCAATCACGCTTCCCTCCCAAGGCCGGCCAGGGGGACAATGTCATCCGCTGCTAGGTGGCCTGGGAGCTTTGGTCCCGTCGGTAGGTGCCAGACCCTGGCGAGCCTGGTTCAGAGTGGCGGCCTGCTTGGGCATCTGTTAGGAAGCACTGCCCAGCCCCCACGTCGCTAGTGGCGACATTGTCAGGAGCAAAGCATCCAGGGCACAGAAGCCCCCACTGAAACAAAACTGGGTGTCCCAGCTGTGCCACCTGAGCACCCACTCTGGGGCAAACACACCTGAACCTGACCCTCTGCCTACCTCTGGGCCTGGGGATTCAGAGAGGAGCAAGGCATGGTCCTTACCCAAAGAGCTCATGGCCAAGATCAAGGGTAGGGATACATACGCTACGGGTGTTGATGGGGCTTGGCTCCCTAACCCAGGCGGCAGGAGGGCACACCTTGCAGAGTGGGGCAGGACATGCCCGCTGAGCAGGTGGTGCGGGCCCAGCTGGGAAGGACGTGTAGGAGAGGGCGGGGGGTGGCATTGCAGGCAAAGGGCCCCAAGTCTGCAAGGGGCCAGAAGTATGAGCAAGCCGCTGGTGAGAGCAGATGACAAAGGGTGAGAAGGGAAACAAAGGAGAGGGTGAGAGAGTCGGCCAGGCCAGGTCAGGAAGGGCTCCTATCTGGACAATCTTACGGGACTCTGGGGGCCGTGGAAGGAGGATGTGTCTGGAATGTGGGCCCCCACATGTGCTCACAGGTGCGGCATGGCCAAGCGTTGGACCCAGAGTGCTGGCCCCATTCCGCCTTGACAAGAATGTCTGAGGCCGGCCCCCCTGTCAGGCCCTCTGTGCCCAGCCGCCGAGACCTGCTCAGCTCCCGTGCCCACTCCCAGAGCAGGAGCCGTCCTTGCCCACTCGATAGTAGGAGGCTGGGTGGGGCCACTCTTTAACCTTCCCCGGGCTATGTCTTAGCTGTCCACCTGCTTCTTTATGTTGAGAAAAAATGCAAACCTTGACTCTTTTTTTTTTTTTTTAACTCAAATCAAGAGAAGCCAGCTCCACAAAGTTTTCTCTACGAGATGCTGTTTTCAGCTCCTCTGTTTTGAGGCCCTCCCCCATATGCACAATCGAAAACACTCCATTGTAATAAGTTATTGCTGTGCGGGAGCTCTGGGAGCAAGGGAAACTCAGGGTTCAAAGCCAGGAGCCGAGAGGTCCTTCCCCAGACAGGCAAGGGCCCGAGTGGTAGGCAGACCACTGACCCTTTGATCACACCTTTGAAGAGCTCTCTTGAAGAGTATTGATGGGATGAAGCATTTTATTTCCTGAGCAAGTTCAAGTGAGCTAGAGTCAGGCCTGGATGCCACAAACAAGGGAGCTTGCTATTTTATTCACACGACCTAGGTGAGCTGGGAAGGCGAGGGCGCCCCATCCGGAAAGGAAAGGAACGGTCCAACAGCTGGGCTGCTGAGCTCACAGCCCGGGAGGCGTGTCCCTTGTTCTGGCCACCTTCTCACTTCCTTGGAATTTGGAAAGATGCAAAGAGGGAGTCCACTTGTGCTAGCCCTGCCCAGATCTACCAAGAAGAAGATTCCAGAAGGATGGGTTCCATGTCTTGCCCCGCCTCACCAGCTCAACAGGAGCCATACCACCGGCTCTGAAAGCCCAGTCCTGGGACGCAGCAGGACACACATGGGGCTGGCCCGACATGAAAACTGGATGAGCAAAGGCATTCCCCACGGGGAGCAGGTCCTCCTTCAATAACAACAAAACAGAGGAGGACAGAGAGGAACAGGGGAAGAAAGTGGAGGAGGAAGAAACAGAGAAAGAGGAGGAGGATGGGGGAGGGAGAGAAAAGAGTGGGGTGGGAGGGGGTAGCACAGATCCTGGGCCAGGCCTGGCTGTCACCGCACACCTGCCCAGTGGTGCCGGGTCCCTCCATGGCTGCAGAGAGCAGCTTCAGGGACCGAGAGAAAGGGGTGGGCAGCAGAGGGTCCCCAAATGCAGCCCAGAGCAGCCGGCTCTCTGGACGTGGGGGTGCGGACCTGCACTGAGCAATCAGAGAGGCAAACACGGAAGCGCTCTTTCCATTTTAAAGCAGCGCAGACTATTACAGAGCAATAGTTCTGACTCTCATTTTACCCAGAGAAAGGAAAACAAAAGCCCAGACGAGGAACACTGTCTTCCTTGAGCTCAGGCCACGCCGCTGAAAGGGGTGAGAACGGTGCCTTTCTGTCCTCAACCACCCATCCCCGGACCGCAGAGCTCGGAGTAAGGGATCAGGCCTTATCTGCTGCTCACAGACTTGCCAATGTTTGCCGACAAATGGCCAATGATTTAGAGCCTAAACTCTGGCCTCACCTCCCAGGACCCCTTCCTATGGGCCTTGGTTCCCCGTCGTAGAAGAAGAGAGTTGACAAGAAGGACCAGAGACTTGGACTTGACAGCTAATAGGACCACAGGATGCTGAGGGTCCCCCAGAGCCCGGTAGTGATCCCAAGGTCAAGGCATCCCTTCTGCTGCAGCCTCCTCCCGGGGGACCCGATGAGCTCCGAGCTGGCCAGGGCGCCTCCTGGCAGAACCTCTGAACTCCGCAGCCCACCCCCCCAGGGCCTTCTAGAAAGGAGAGCAGTGCTGTAGCTGGGTCTGTTTCTCACCAGCCCAGGGCAGGTGGTCCCCCGCAGGGAGCCTGTCAGCGTGCACCCTGGGCAGGCCAACTGTAAGGGGGAGCAGCCTCCTCCCAGACGTTGCCGTGGACCCAAGCCCCTCGAGGGCCAGGAGCCCCCCTTCCCCATGCATGTCAAGGGCACTAATGTGGCCCCGGCCACTCTTGCAGCGTCTCCTGGAGGGCGAGAATAGGGAGCAAAATAGGACAGTTGCTGGGGGTGCAGCCCACCAGCATTCCTGGTGCCCTCCTTACAGCGTCCCGGGACACGCCTGCGACCACCCTGAGGCTGTTCCCCACAGAGAAAGGACCAGGCTTGGGTCCTTTTCAGGACTGTTTCAGGAGTCAGAGAGGTAGTTGGACTCCAAGGCTATGTGCCTCCAAAAGCCCGTGACCCACCCACCAGCCACCACCCCTCCATCGTCACAAGTGCAAGGGCATGGAGTCTGTCTTAGCCCTTCGCAGCAGAGTCACGTAGATACCACGCTTGCTCGTGGGAGATCACAGGTAGCTCAGGGAAAAGGAATAGCAGATCATATCCGAGCTGGAATAAGTGCCCAGAGCATTGGAGCAGGAGGACCAACAGTCCATGCTGGGAGCAATCCCAAGGGTCTTCATGAGGGAGGTGCTCCCTGGGTAGCTCACAGCCTGCCACTGCTCCGAGGATACGGCACACATTCAGAGGAAGCGGCAAGTCATGGGCTGCTGATCAAGTGGGTCTCTTCACTCAGAGTCAGCAGCCAGGACAGCTCCTGGGTGAGGACTCGACATCTGGCTTGAATCTCCACAGCCAACCCTGCCACGCTTGACGGCTCAGGGCAAGACAGATGCATTCTGACCACGGCCTCAGTGGCAAGCGACCAAGAGGCCGAGGGGGACACCTGCCTTGGGGAATAAGCCTATGGAGGTGGTGGTGGCTGCCCCCCCCGGCCCCTGCCTCAGCCTCCACGCTGCAATCTGACAGCAGCTCGCCTCCCGCGGGTCCCCAGCAGCTATGGTCGAGGTGGCCATGCTGCGGCTGCCCGGGGGTTGGAGCTCATGCAGCAGGAGCTGAAGTCAGAGGAGGCGGAGGGCCCCCCACATCCCAGAGCTGTGAGCTCCACGTCCTCCCAGCAACCCCACATTCTTCCTAGGAAACTTCGAGGCAAGTCCACCCTCCAAACATGAAGCACGACACAGAATTCCTCTCGACTTCCCTGCATCCCCCCCCCAGCATGAGATGAGGCTCGAGAGGTGAGTGGTTGCCTCAGGCTGGGTGGTGAGGCAGCCAAAAGCACAGCCAAAGGGGGAGGAGGCCCTCCAGATGTGCCCCCCACCCCACAGGAGCCTACTGGGCCCTGGAGAAGAGGCAGGGGCTACGGGGGCCGCCAGGGACCCTCCGGGGAGGCTTGGCCTCCACCACGAAACTCCTTGTGGCAAATTTTCCTTCCAAATGTGGTGAAAACAGACCCTCTGGGACCCATTTACAGAGGGGGGTGCCAGGCCCCCCATCACCCTGGTGTCCTGCACACAGCATCTCAGGGTTTGCAGGCTGTCTGTTTCCACAGGGCTGGGCACAGCTCGGGGAGCATCGCTATGCAAAGCGTGATAAGAGAATGAGTTAAGCCAGCTCCCTGGCAAGGCTGGTTGGTGGGCTGGCGGCAGCTTCTAACAGCCCTGACTCTGATGAGCCACATCCAGCATGACCCCAGGCCTTGCCATGCTGCTACACAAGTCCACTGAGGCCACCAGGAGGAGGGCAGTGATGAGCTCCAGCAGACATGTGGTGAAACCTTCGGGAAGGAAGGAGCAAGGCACGCCCCCAGGGACATGCACTTTCACAAACACCTGCACCATTGTGTAAGATCTATCGGGGGTGAACTTTATAGGTCATAAGATTAGTATTACGGTTGTCCAGAACTTCTGCTTTTCTGCATTGCACCAGAGTTGGATTTTCTGTTTAACTATACACTCACCATTGTTCTCATCCTCACGTGTCAACGTCGGCTGAGCAATATGTCACATTTGTCAGTGTGACTCCCACGGACAGGCACCCCCGTCTGACACCTGGCGTGACTGGTCTGCTAATGAAATGGGTTAAGGCTCTATCCCATGTTGGGCTTCAATAATAGAATCTAAATGAAAGTAATGTCCGAGTGCAATCCTAGTTTACATATTAGTTATTGTATAAAGGGAAAAAATGAGGGACCACGGTAGGTTACATGCAATTAACATCAAGGCCCTTGCGTGGGTCTCATGGGAAGTGGATCAGCCTGGCTGGTTATTTCTCAGATTTTGATGGGAAGAAGGAAATGTTTCACTGCACACCTCAGCTGCAAGTGGCAAGGCTTTCTGGAAATGCAAGACATCAACCAGACCTCAGGACAGGATAGACACAAATTGAGCATTTGCTTTTGAACTGCTCCTCAAAAGCATGGTTCCAGGAGCTGAACATAGCATGTGAAGCATCAGGTGTATCAGGGCCCATGCAGAACCAACCCCAGAGGAGCACACCTGAGCCTGGGAAAAGTGGAGGGCTGCCCAGGGGAGGTCCTTGGCTGGAGTGTGCAGAGGAGCCCCACACCGCAGGAATCCAGCTCAGCCTCGAAGAACAGGTATGATGGAGGCAGCAGCAGAGCCGGCGATGAGCTCACAGTCACACCTCACTCAGGCCCACGCGTGTGTGCATGTGCGCACACGCAGGTGCACGTGCGGTGACCGTCAGCAGACCATTGGCAGATTTTTGGGGTTCTGGTGGGGCAGAGGAGGTGGAAACTCTTGTGCGGCAGGGCAAGGAGGAAGCAGAAGATGGGCAAGGAATGCACGGAAGTTGGCTACCAAAAAAAAAAAGAAAGAACAAAGAAAAAGCAAGTGCGGAGGTTATGGGGAAGGAAGCAAGATGCAAGAAAGATTGCTTTTTTAGGCAAGAAGAGACTTAATGAGATGATTTCTGTGTCAGAAAGAAGGCTGGACAGAGGCCATGGTGCATTTCTGATCCCAAGACCATGGAGCAGTGGGAAGGAATGGATGAGACCAAGAGAGCATCCAGAGAAGACGTCTTGTTTCACAGGTGAGAAGTTATGTACAGATTCAGCTTAAGCAAAGTTTCAAAGGCATGAGAGCCAACAGCAGTAACCTACACTCACAGAAGACTGGAGTTCGCAGAGCATTTTCATCCACGTGATCTGATTTGGTCCTTTATAAATAGCCTTAGAGAAAGAAGGATATCATCTTCACATTAGAGTTGAGAGGGAAAATCTGAGTATATGTCACGTTAAGCAGACTCATTTTGTTCTTGACTTGATGGGCTGGGTTATCAGGTTTCTTTAGTTGCATCTGACAAAAGCCTATTTACCCAAAAGGGGAACATTCTGGCTCATGTTACTGGTCAGAAAAGGGATGTCACTGAACCTTGGGACAGATGGAACCAGCCACATCTCCCAGAACAGTTCTTCTCCTTGTACACCATCTATGTCCCCCCACACCTTATTTGGGTGCAGGGGTACAGCCGCCACAAGCTCTGTGTTACTTTCCCTGTGACTTGATGATGAATAAAAAGAGACACCCCTTCATACTGAAGCTATCGGAAAAGTCCTGGGGAAGTTCTCACTTGGGGCCATGTGTCCATTTCATTTGCTCAGTCAATAAGTCAATTCACCCATTCATTCAAATATTGATTGAGCTCCCCCAGCATAGTAGACGTATTCTAGGCAGTAAGGACATGGGCAGGAAGAAGACAGAAAAGTTCTCTGTTCTGAAGGAGCTTCCTCTAGAGGCTCCATGATTTAGAAGCAACAACAAAACTCCAAAGCACAAGCATCCATGAATCTACAAGTAGACCAGCCCCCACGGTCCAGGAAGGAGATGCAGTTCCCACCTTCAAAGCAAAAGACTGGAATGTGTGTGGTAGGTTGAGGGTGGAGGAAACACATATGGGGAGCATTTCCCCAAAAGGATGCGGAATTTAATATTATGACTAAAAGAAAAGTGCTGCTGGGCATATGAAATAAAAATGCAGAATTATGTAAAATTTTTGTTGAATAGTTTTTTACTCTTCAAAAGTGAATATGTAAGAGATGAGAAATTGAGAAGGCTTTGTTCTTCTGAATTATTAGTTGGAAATATTCTTCCATACCAAAGATATTTATTATGAATATTTGGAAATAGGTCTCCAACGAGAACTGGGTCTGCAATACTGAGCCTGTCTCTGCCTATGGAGCGCCCCACACAGGCATTCACATGGATCTCCCCAATAACTCACCCTCCAGAGGATTGCAGGTCAGCATTCATTTGCTCTCGTAGCTCAAGCATTTGGCACAGCCCTGGGCACACAGAAGACGCTCAATATCCATCCAATCAGATGTGTATTCTAATATATTCTATTTTACCAAAATCTGGTGCATGAAACCATAGTCAAATACACTCATATATGACAAAGTCTTGAGAGTGGTCTGTACAGTTCTATTCGTCTAACAATCTTTCCTTTTAGCACAGATAACCAGACTCCCAATTCAAAGGCACGTCCTATTCTTGGAAGCACAATATATTTCGAGGGTCATCACAAAAACACATGTAGTGCACAAAGAAGGCCCTCTGTTGAAAAGACAGCAAAAACTCTGAGCCACCGGATCACACCTCTCCCCGCACATCATTTGACAGGTTGCCAGGCATTCTCGTTGCAATTCAACCTACTGTGCCACTCATATTCTTCATCTTAACCCTCAATTGTGTCTGTGAACCTTTTGTGGTCAAAGCTGTACCCCACCATGGAACAGCAGCTCAACCAGAATTAGCCTCAAGTGTTCAGGACTAATGGGAGCAGTGACCCAACTGACTGTCAGCTGCCAGAGGTCTGGGATATAGGAAGTTGCAGTTAGACAAGCAATGTAGGTCATCACCACTGAGATATCTCAAATCCATTCTTTCAAGCTTAATATGTTGTCTAGCATGTTTGTACAAAAGAGTTCCTCTCCTTCTGTCATATTTTAAAATTTCAGATACCAACAAATTCTCAGAAAGAGCAATGATGTCTACTGCATCATAGGGAACAAAGCAAGGTCATTAGGAATAAAGACAGATGTAGACAATGGATCACAACCAAAAAAGAATGAAGGGCAAAAATGCATGCATCTGGCAGAAAACAGCAGGAGGCATCCCTACCTTTAAAGAGCAATGTCAGGTCTGGCAGGGTGAACTCAGGTCCCTGTACAGTGGATTTGGCTGATCGCCATGCCAGAGAGATGGAGCACCTAACAGAATTTGAGCCCAGTAAGAATAACCAAATGGAGAAGATATGTGTTGGCCATCAAAAGATGGTCTGTTCTTATCACCAGACAATAGGCTTCTCTGCATACAAGCTCCAAGCGTTTTAGTTTCAAGATCCTCAGTAACCCCTCCTACCCCACCCTGGCTCTGGGTTAAGTAGTGTTAGTTTGTTAACAAGCACTTCATTCTTTCTTCTCTAAGGAAACACTCCCCTAAAAGCAGAGGCAGGCACTTCTCCACTGAGTATCCCACGGGCAGAAAGGTTTTCACTTCTTTTGAGGCTCTTTTATTCCCTTCTTTCTTCTCCTAACTGACTTGCTCTGACATGACACCATCTCCCACCCTTTCAAGGACACCTGGAGACAATGCCACTGGATTCAGGGACAAGGGTGATAGAGGGGACCAACAAGAGAATAAGACTTCTTGGTCAAGAACCATTTTCCTCTACTAGAGGGCAATGTTCAACCCAAGTCCCTTCATTAAGACTCTGCAGAGCACTGGGTACCCTCAAAGGGGAGCACATTCTTGGGTAGGTATTTCAACCCAAGGGTGTTTGATGATGTCACAGAGGCATGAAGGCCAGTCTCATAAGGACTTAAGGTGAATTTTGTGATCTGCTATGAGGTTGCATTACTCACATCTGATTTTCCAGCACATTTCCTTAGACCTCTCCCTCCTAACTCCTCATGAGCCTTATCTCATTTTGTCTGAATTTCATGCTGAAGAGAGATGATGAGGTAAATGGACTGACACCAACCCAAGCTGTCATACCAACTCTACTCCACAAGGCAAGTGTGACCACAATTCCCAATCACTCCTGTCCTCCCTTCCACAATCTGCAGAGATACATTGTCATTCCAAGTTCCTCCACCTTTGGGTTCCTTTTTGTCCAGAGTCTCAAGTCACCTCTAGGAATGTCTCACAGTTCCTTTGTGGTTTACTTGGTTGATAGCTGTATTAGAAACATGAAATTATTGAAATAAATGTGTTTTTCTAAACAAATTGTCCTTAGAATTCCATTTACTTGGCATCTGATCTTATTTCAACTTATTTCCAGATATCTTCATTTCCACTTATTTGGCTATATTTATTTTTATTTTTAAATTTTTAGGGACTCATGGACTCACTATTCTATGATATTTTAAGACACAATCACATTGTCAGTGTTAAAAACAAATTTTGCACTATTTTCCTACATAACTCAAAGAGTGGGAGTCTTTTAGTGTGACTCTAGACTTAATCATTCCTCATGGCTAGTATTGATTGTCTTAGGCATAATTAATTCCACTAACATAAAGTCTCTATATTTTTCTTGCTGAAAGGACAAATTCAAAGTTATCAAATAATTTAAGGCACAAAATTTTGTGCATATTTGTTTTCATTATGTAATTCAAAGACAACAACGATGTGCAACTTTTGAAAGACTTTAAGCCAGTTATTAAATCTTTGTCCACTGAGTAGATATCCTAAACCCTCCCATCAAGCCTCACAGTTCAGGATGTGCAAATCTCTAAGATTTTCATTGTTTTACAAATAAAACTATTATCTCAAAAAGATTCAAAAAAAAAATCAAGACCATATACCTCAAATGACAAAAGACTGTGTACCAACTATTGCCACCATGGCCAGGAAGAAATTATACTCAGTGCCTTGACAATGTGCCCAGTTATCAATCACCTGACAAAGCAGATCTGACAGAATGCAGAGAGGTACTTGAAACCATTCATTGACTCCCAACAACAAACCTGTTCTGCATATTGCATTTCTGCTAATCAACTGAACCTCCATGGTGATTCACACAACAAGGTTTGATCTCAGAGGAGGTGCAGGAAGGGAAGTGTGAAGCAGACAGATGAAGGGCTGACGTGACCCAACATGAAGCAGTGAGCCTCCAGCCTCCTGACACAATCAGCTCTGTTGGAAGCAGGGACCATCTTCCTCCCCATCCGGTGTAGATACATCCCTGTTTCCCTTTTGTGTGATCGAAACAGGAGGAAATAAAAGTTGCCAATCTTAAGTGAAAACTTGAAAATTCTTAGGAGAGAAAGAGACTCTTTCCCTCTCTCTGGGTTATTCAACTGGATCAATTCACAGTTGGTGGTTTCGCAAGATTACAGACACGAGTATAATGGCCTCAGAACATGAAGGGATAAGAAATAAGAATAGAGCATGAGGCTTCAGTCAGGGACAGAAGACCCAGGGCACAGGACAAATAACTGAAGCCCAAGTGATGTGGGCTAGCTTAAACCTTCTTAGGAAAAGATGAAGATATCCCTTTCCTCATACCCTACATGATAGGTATAAGGCAGAAAATAGGCTGGGCCTGAAAGCCTCAGACACAGATTCAGAAGAAGCTGAATTCTTTGTCATAATCTGAATCACAAGGTGACACTACATACTGAACCCATTTATCTCCCAGAAGAGTCCTAATTCTCAGGTTGAGATGACTATGAACCACAAAGAGTAGGGTCTTCCCTATTCCCCCAACCTGGGCTCTGCACATAATCACTGAGCTCCAGTCTCCCAGGCTCAAGCTCTTGCTCAGTTCTGATGCTAACCATTATCGTTTTGGAGATTTAATGCATTAGGTCTCCAATTTAGCTTGCCAGACAGATTCTTCCCCAATAAACACACAGTTTTATGATGGTATCTTGCATTTGCTTTCATTCATATCACAGATTAGCAATGCCAAAAATGCTGTCTAAATAAGAAGAAAATAAAGTAAGAATTGGGAGCTTTCGATTCAGAATAGCAGCACATGCATTTTCCTTCTGACCTAAGAGGCAGTTCAAAATGTTTATTAATGCCCAAAAGTGAAAAGACATTTGGGGAGGTCATCAGCCAATAAGAAATTTCAAGAGATTTCTGGAAGACAAAACAAAACAAAAAACAAACAAGCAAAAAAAAAAAAAAAAAAAAAACGGTCAAGTGATGGCTGGCTGGGAAAAATCACTGGGAAAGCTCAGAAAATACATGAAGAGTGAATCAGCTGTAAAGGGACCGATGTACCAGCAGAGCATCGTGACAGCATAGATGGTAAAAGGCATGGATGGCCCTGGGGACCAAAATACAAAAGTATTAATTTTCAGACAAAGTCCAACCCCTAAGAGCGGAACTAGCTGCCAGGCCTATATGTACTAACACCTGAGGATGTGTCTCTAAAGAATGAAATGAATAGTCTGAGAAGAATTAGACAATTGTGCAGATATTAGTGACCCCAAGTAAGCCCTAAAATTCTGGCATGGATTCTTCCAGTGAATAGCTGACCTTTCAGCAAATTAATATAAAACAAGATTGCCAGTCAACAAACAATCAGCTTCTGGTCAACTTTGCTATATCCTGCTCTAAAATAAGCTGAGACAACCCAGAATTTCTAGATGGATAATTCTGCAATTGAATATAATAAAGATAATCAACAGAGGACATCCCATAATGCAATGCAAAGAATAAATAAGATACACAGCAACCATGATTCTAAAGAAGGCATATGTGTTTTCAGTAGAGTAAGAGAAGTTAGATATACATATTAATCAATATTCTCTGAGGGATAGAAGGTCTTGCATTCACAAGACAAGGACAGGGTAGAATGTAAACAGAACAAGAAGGATTTCTAGAAAGTTAATAAAAATAATATATTTACTAATTTTTAAAGCAATAGACTAGAATATAAAATTGAAAATCTTTTGCCAGAAAAAGAAAAATTTGACAGAGAATATGGTAAGTCAAGAGTGAGGAATAATATAAAATTAGTTTAATTTCCAGCTAATATCCAGTGCAAGAAGAAATTACATAGAAAACGAAGGAAAGGAACAAAATAATGAAAGATAGCTCTCTAAAACTGAAGAATATAAATCATAAGATTAAAAGTATGTCAAGCAGAATCATTTTTATAAGTTACAAAAACCATCATCATGAAATTAGACACTTACTTGAAAAATATTAACTGCTATCAGAGGAAAAAAATGCAGGTTGCTGACGAAGGAAAAGGAACCTTATTTATGCCACACTTCTCAATAGCGACATTGCTTTCTGGAAGTTAATGGAAGAATGTCTTCAAAGTTCTGAAGTTCTACTTTAAATCTTCGTTTCAGTTCTATACCCAGTCAAACTATCACTCAAATATGCAGGCAGAATAAGAGACAAGTAAGAATACGGAAGCTTACCTCACAAACAAATTTCTAGGGAGTTATTTGACAATGTAACAAAGAAATAAAACAAGTAGAGAGACCACAAATCAACAGATTGACCCAGGAGAGCATAAAGTGAAATCCAAAAATGACAGCTTCACAATGGGTTTAGAGATCAGAATAGTATAGCTTAGAACTGAAGAATAGAAAACTTTGGGAGGAAGTCTACATATCACTCTCTCACACACACACACACACACACACACACAATATGGGTGAGATGATGTAATTGAGAGCTTGGATAAAAGTTGAGAATTTATCAAAGGTAAAAGAGGAGAATCGATTTTAATTTAGTGTCAGGAACATTTTATTTTACATGGCTACTCAGGTCAATTGGACATTCAGGAAGGCAAATGTAATTTTATCAGAGCACTTATTTCTGCAGTGAACATTATTTCCAGGATCATAGCAATGTAAATGGTATTCATTGGTTCTGAAATCTTGGAATCCACATTTAGACAAAATTCATTGAAGACTAACTGAATCCACATCAGAATGTAAAAGCTATAACCTTGATAACACAAAAGGAAGGACAGCTGTCAGGATTGAGACGTGGGAAGACAGAGAGGCAGAGGAACAGGTGTGGGGTAGAGGAGAGAGTGAGTGGGTTCTCCAGAAGTGCTTTCAGTGGAAAAAGAAAGATGATTATGCTGCTTGGTTTTTCAAAAACGCACCAGTTGGGAAACTTTAAACAGTGAGTTAACCCAATAGGAAAGAGAAAAAGGGTTGGAGGAAATGTAACTAAGTATTCTTCTTTCATAGCAATTATTTTATAAGCAACACTGAAGGAAGATGAATCCAGATATAAACTAAGCGTATGCAGCTGGTAGCTATGAAGCAAACACAACATTCACAGAAAGCTAAGAGTGATTGCCCATGGAAGACTGAGCTGGGGATGAGAGAGAATGTAGCAGGGGAACTTCTGTTCATTAGGAACCTCTCTGGACTGTTTTATTTTGTTAGTCCCTGACCCATTAGCAATACTTTTTCCAAAGAGAGCTTAGAAGTTTTCTCTACAAAGACAAGGAGGGTTGCAATGTATAAAAGCAAATAAATTCTAGTTTTTAGGTCCCATTTTAATGATGTATCCAAACCCAAACTTTGAATAATTGGCTGCATACTTTCTCATCCCATCAAATTCCATATAATCTTTGCTTCCTTTTAAAGAAAAGGATGACTGGTAGCAGCACTTCTGAACTAGAATCAACTAAATTGATATAAAAAAGGAATAGATCTATCCCCATCCCCAGGCCAAGTGAGCAAGACTCTGGGATGAGGACCTGGGGAATCTTGTCACCATCCCAGGTGATTCTCACTGACCTAAAACATGGTCATGCCACTTGACCAATTTAGGGGCACAGGTAGGCGAGGTTGTGGTAACAAACAGGGCCAGAATGTATTATGGTTCAAGCACAATACACTGTACGTCCCATCCATATCCCAGTGAGGAGCAGGCATCCCCCCAGCTGGCAGCTCTCCTCCACGTGGTGACTGAAGGATATGGGTTCCTCCATCTCGTGTCCTTGCACTGGAAGGCAGGAGTGGCTTTGGCATGGAAATGGTACATATCAGTCAGCTCAAACTCTACCAGGTAGAATCCAGCTGCCTCTACCTATAGCAGAAGTAACTACATAAAATGTATGTCCAGGAAGAAGAAACTTTTTTTTTTTAATTTGGCCAATAGCCTCCATCTAGGTCCATACCACAGGCCATGGACAACTTCTCTTCCATTTAGTCAAGATGACCCTAAATGTTAACAACTTGTAGAACAAGGACTTGTTATAACCCGAAAGGAAGGCCTGTCTGAACACAGACACAGGGACAGGTCTCACAAAGTTTCTGTCTTAGAATGCCAGCCAAACTTGCATTCCCTTGCTGGATACCTGCTTGGGCTTTTATTCATCCTTAAGTTGCCATCGATCGAACTGTTGATCTCAACACTCAGCTGCGTGTGGCCTTAGGAGAACATGGTCCCCACTACAGCAATTCTTTGAAACAGCATCCCTAACAACACAGGGCCCCAAATAAAGAGGGACCAGGCCATTTCCAAATGGGATGGCTCCCAGATGTTCTTCACACAGTGATCCAATGACAGGAGTCACACGACCCACCTGTGCCGGCACTGGCATGCACCCCCATAGACAGTTTGGAAACCCCATGTTAGAAACAAATAAAGTCGTGAAACCTTGACCTTTGTACATTCCTTTATTTCAAATGGGTTTGATGGAAAATGGAAAAGGTCGGTATTTTGAGATTTAGTGTCAAAGTGACAACCTATAAATTTTGTACATCTACCTTTCAATGACACTTAATTTACTGATATTTAGGATAAATATTTTTACTAGTTCCTAGTGTGAATATTTTCCAAATATTAGTTGAAGCTTTCTTAAAGTTAATCTATCACAAGGGATTTTTTTTAGACTCTTTCTACCTATAGCTGGCCTGAAAACAAGTCTTTTCTCCATTCCAAACACACAGAATGACATATTCGATGTACAGTGTTCATCAGTTTAACAAAAAAAATAATAATAAGTTGAAATGGCCCCAAAACACACAGCATAGAATGTATATGAGACCTACACACTGGTTAAATATTTATGAATTAAATAGATACCAATGAGGTAAAAAGAGGCAAATCTCCTCATAAGGCAAGATCCACTGTGGTAAAAAGAGATTTTGCTAACTTACTTTTTCCCTTCATAAAACATGTCCTCTTCTAAAAAGATGTTCCATAGCTAGGAGATGGGAGGGTTCACAGAGAAGAAAGATGGAAGAGTGATACCAGGGTTTTGTGTCCTTTATTAAAATTCATGATTCTCCTTGGGCCTGGGAGGCCCAGCTTTGCTCCTTAGAGCTTGAAAGGGGGGTGCATGGAGTCAGGAGAGCCCCACCCTAGGGGCACCTTCTCCCCACACCGCTGGCCCTATCCAATCTTTCTTTGCCAGGTTTCAGGAGCCCCATGACTTGGTCTCCTGTCCAACACCTTGGATCTGAGACATTTGCCCAAAGTAATAGGTTAATAGGGCTGACAAGTCTCCCCCTAACTCCCCCAGATCTAGGAGGGCTCGTACTTTAGCCAGTGATTGCTGAAGACAGGCCTTGGGCAGCCTCTTCTTGGAGGCCTCTGCCCTGTGAAATGCTGGAGGTGAAGCCACATGGAGGGACAGAGGTCCAGGTGTCCGAGAGTTCAGCCACAGGAAGAGGCTGTCCTGGACTAGGCAGCCCCCACGGCCCCACTAACTGGCTGTGACCTCATAAATGGGTCCAGCTCACACCAAGTGGGGCAGAGGTGAACATTCCAGCTGAACCCCTCAGAGAGTCAACCCCAAGCCCTGAATTGATAGCCGGTCACCTCGACACACCGCTGCTCCCCAGGGCTGGGCTGTAGGGCTCTGGGTACTGTCGGGGAAGCTCGGGAGCAGCAGTGTCTGGGCCCCCTGTGGACCAGCACAGACCTCAACCCTGGAGGCGGTGCCCCGCCCTGTAGCCCCCTGGGGCCATGATGGTGGCAGTGAGCAGGGCAGGGCTGGACTCAGGCCCTGGGGACTTTGGACTCAGCTCCTCTAAGGGTGGTGGGCAGGCCAGGCTGGGCCATGCAGGAGGCCTGAGTCTTCCAGTTCAGGAGCTGACAAAGTCCTGAGACAGCTAGAGCACCAAACTGTCATGGGCTCTTTCCTCTGCCTGCATCTGTGTGGGGCTCCAGAACCTCCCACCAAGGCAGGGTGGGTGCCTGCCCAGAGACCTGTCCAGTCCCAAGGCTCGGCCTCACCTGTGTGTCGCAAACCTCATATCTATGGACGTGGTCCCCACCCCCAATCCAGGGCCCCAAGGAACAAGGACCACCACTGGAAGAAATCAGGTGTATTATAATTGGGATTAGTGCTATAATTTGCATAAATTATAATATAAATGCATATTGATGTTACTGTGTATATTTATATAGGTATATGGTATAGATGTAATTGACCGGTTTTATGGTCGACGTTACTCTGTTTGACCACCTTCCAAGGCTTCTTTTTTGGTCTGTAGACCCCACACTCTTCCATCCATTCCCAGCACACACTCTGCTCACCGTAAGGCTCGCTGGGCAGTCTCCCAGGAGAGCAGCCGCCTAGGGGCCACACATCCCCCTGCCCCTGGACCTTTTCGGGGTGTCTTTCTAGACCATAGACATTTCTCTCTCCATGAGCCCAGCCTCCTCCTGATGTCCACTCCCCCTTCATCCTAAACATGACTCCTGTTGGTGCATTCCCTCTTCCCAAGCCTGCTGTCTCTCTCTGTCCTGGGAGAGAGGAGAGGCTGCCTCCCCTCGCACGCTGGCCCCTGGCTCTTTGACTTGCACCCATGGAAATGCACTTTCTAAAGAACATGGAGCAGACTCATAGTTGGTAAAAAAGATGCCCTATGTTAATTGCCCTTTCATTATATATTATTGCATTGCTATGGTCTGAATGTTTGTTCCCCCGACCAGAAAAATTCACATGTTGAGGGACGCCTGGGTGGCTCAGTTGGTTGGACGACTGCCTTCGGCTCAGGTCATGATCCCGGAGTCCCAGGATCGAGTCCCGCATCGGGCTCCCAGCTCCATAGGGAGTCTGCTTCTCCCTCTGACCTTCTCCTCGCTCATGCTCTCTCTCACTGTCTCTCTCTCAAATAAATAAATAAAATCTTTTAAAAAGAAAAAAAGAAAAGAAAAGAAAAATTCACATGTTGAAATCTCAGCCACCAGAGATGATGGTGTTTGAGAGACGCTTAGGTCATGAGGGTGGAATCCTCGTGAGCAGCATTAATGCTCTTAAAATCGAGACCTCACAGAGCCCCCTCACCCGTTCCGCCACGCGAGACATCATCGGGAAGGCACCCACCGTGCGCCTGGCGGAGGGTCCTCCCCAGGGCCCGACGGTCCCGGCACCGCGATCCCGGACGTCCAGCCGGCAGACTGAGCGACAAAGGCCTGTTATTTATGAGCTACGTGGTCTGTGGCGTGTTGTTTTGGCAGCAAACCACGAAGACACACCTTCACTATAATGCCAATGAGCTGGGGGGTCTGACTGAGAAACGTTTTGGAGAGGTAAACCTTATACTTGTCTCCAGCGCAGGAAGACCATGCAAAACAAGAGTACAGGGCACCCTGCCTGCAAAGAGGAAGCTGGAGGCCGCTGAAGGATTGAAGCGCCAGCGGAGAACTAGTTCGAACCCCAGCCCCGATCTTACCAGTTCCCTCTCCTCTCCTTACCCGACAACCCTATCATCTCCACGCTGAGAGGAGACATTGACCACACCGGGAAAGTTGTTTCAAAGATAAAATGAGAACATAAATTTAATCAACCAGCTCTATACAAATGTAATTAAATAGAGAAAGAAGGCTCTCCGTGGGCATAAATACAGAGGCGTTTGTTAATTGTTGCCCTGAGTACTTGGTTTGGTGGTGTTTGTGTGTGTCTTTGTTTTACTGTGGCTTTTTTTTTTTCTTTTTTTTTTTTTTTTTTTTTAGATTCAGCCTGGAAGCAGGATGCTGACCTGATATGGACCAGGGGAGACGCAGGAAGGCTGCACGTGGAAAATTTAATTCTGCAGAAGCAGATGGGAGGTGGTTCTGGCAGGATTTGGTTAATTCCAAGTGTGGGACCCCAACTGTGATACAGATTTTTATGGGGCCCAAATCTGAGAAATCTGGGAGAATGAACGCGTCTTTCCTCTCTGTGTGCCTCTTAGCATCAGCTGTCCTCCATTTGGGTCCATCCTTGGAGGGAACCATTCCTATAGGCCACATGTCTCTCAAGCAAGGTCCCAAAGAAATGGATGGGACCTGCTTTGCTGTGACCTTCATCCAGCCTCAGACAGAACACCAACCAAGAGGGCCTGGGACCCAGGCAGGCAAGTCCAGACTTGCATCCCTGGGGGTGGGGGCAGGTGAGGCATAACAGATTAGCCAGCCAGTGAGGGAAGGTGGGTCATGGGCATTAAAGCCCCTTCAGAATCACTGGCTACTGGGAAAACCTGCCTAGCGTCCACTCTCGGGGTTGTCTGTCCTCCATGACCGGTGAGCACACAAGTTTCACCGTCATTTGTGCTAAGGAGCCAGGGGGATACGTAAGATTTTCAGGCAGGTGACTTGTCATTTAGCATATTCTCATGCTAAGGCAGAGAGCATAAGGAGAGCCACAGAAGCTTCTGGAAAAAATCTCTGTCTGGTCGAGGCAAGCAAAACCTGGGAGAAGGGCCTTCCCGTCACCTCTGGTCAGATGCAGATGGACATTGGTCAGACCCTCGGTCATGGGAAGGCTCCCTCCACTTCCTGCCCCGCCATGCCCATCCCACCACAAGTCCTGCCACGGTCGGTATAATGTGGGGTGCAGACCCCATCTGATGTAGGACACCAGGCTTCTTGGGCAAAGCAACCCCACAAGGGGGACATGGCGAGTTCTGGTCCAACCCTGACCCAGGGACTGTCTCTTCCTTGAAAAGAGAGCCTCTGTCTCAGCGGCTCATCTTATGGGCATTGCCTGGAAGGTTTTCCCCTCCTGGCCCTACCGCCTGGCCACTCCCCCCAGTGTGATCCCACCTTCAGAGGAGGCCCTCCCAGGGGCTGAGAGGGTGACTCAACTCTTCTGTCTTTTTGCTTCTACATTTCATGGGGGGAGAAATAAATTCTCTCTTTTGAAACTGTGATCCACTGAAAATAAAACAAAATGATAAATATCTGAGTTGCATTTTTTAAAATATTTTATGTATTTATTTGAACGAGAGAGTAGAGTGAGAGAGCTCAAGCAGGGAAGAGGGGCGGAGGGAGGAGAAGCAGGCTTCCAGCCAAGCAGGGAGCCGGATGCGGGCTTGGTCCCAGGACCCTGGGATCACAACCCGGGCCGAAGGCAGACGCTTAACCGGCTGAGCTACCCAGGCACCGCTGAAGGGCGTTTTTATGACCATTTTCTGTGTTCATCGTCACCAACACGTAACGCCTGCAGCTAAGTAATGCTTGATTTTCACCTAAAATTCTTCACTCAAAATATGAAAGTCTAAGGCCTTCGTGAAGTAAGATTAAGATTGAATTTAAAGACAAGCCTCATTTCTATTTGTCAGAAACACAAAGAAGGCTGACCAAGTCGAAGCGTCTTCTCCTAATAGGAATTCAGGCCGATTACAAGCCGTATAACAAACACAGGATGCCGCTGACGCTCCCAAGCCACCGTCGTGGTAGAAAGACAGGGCTGCATCCAGGGGCCCTGGAAGCACAGAGACCCCCATCCCGGCCCCAGGGTGTTGGTGAGGCTGCCCCAGAGGTGTGGCACAGGATGGCCAAGTGCTCGCCCGTGGTCAAGCGGCATCTTGTAATTCCATTAAGGTGTTAGATTCAAATGCAGAATTAGCTGTTGCCTACGCAGAATTATGTTAAACACGGGCCAGACTGAAAATCAATATTCTGCTTAAGTAACTGGCCCTCCAGTAATTTAATGAAGGTAAATTGCATTACGCCGAGGCAAGGTGGAGGGGGCACTCTGTCTCAACCCTTCTATTATACGGGGCTATACAGCTGTGAGCCTAAAGAGAAATTAAACACATACTCATTTTTTCTCCCTGAAGTTGGACCTGGGCTTTTTACGCCAGATTACTTGTTTGCTTCTTAATTTAAAACTAGAGTAAATAATTTGCAGCCCTATAATTAGGAAAGAACCAGGGACTCATAATAAGAAAGAGAGAGAGTGCTGGAGGAACGGTGGAGAACACACTTTTCTGAAATCCACAAGAAAAAACTTGGGTGGGGGTGGGAGGGCCCTCCTTAGTTTTCACGTGCGCATTAAAATTTAATTCTAAAGTCTTTAACTTGACACCATAATCAGTCAGTTTCACAATCTGATTAAGACCATGGAGCAAAGGCAGAGATAGTTTTGTTTTTTTTTAAATTATGCATAAATAAGAATTTTTAAAGCACACGTTTGATATACCGGTTGTCCGTGTACTCAATAGTGTGCTTTGTTATTGCTTTTCTTCCTGCCTTTGGCCCCAGAATATGTGTGTTGAGGGTCTAGGGGTCTGTGTGTGCTCACACATCATGTGACAACTCTAAGTTTGCTAGGCGCGGAACCCTTCAACACGACACCTGAAACGGGCATCTTCTCATTTAAGATTCTACTCTGAGAACTTCAAGCTCTCTCCACGGTCGGCATGTACTCATTATGACACTCCAACCACAGAAGTTTGTGCTAAAAGTGATTGACAATAAAAAGGAGGCACCGTCACACCATTTCCAAGTTATGGCAACTCATTTATTTATTATTCAGCTGCAAACTTCATCTATATGAAACACTTCACAGACTTATGTCCAAAAACCCCAAATTAAAATGACAATAATTGCAGGTTGCTTCGGATGGGATGATATGAAAAGCAGAAGTCTTTTTCTTTATAGAAGCGGATTTGGATCTTCTGAGATCCCGTAAGACTTATTACCCACGTGGGTCACTATCTCTGAGAAACTTCAGATGTTTGCGATAGAGATGCACTAAGTTAATTGGCATCTATCACCTGTTTTCCTGACTCTTCAATTTGTCTTAATCTCTCAGATGCGAAAGGATATAGGATATCAACAAAGAGAGTCAAAATGAAAATGCTTCTTGAAACACAATATAACCTTGAGGTCTAACCCTTTAAATGCCTGCTTTTATTCAGTTTTCCATTGGCCACAAAACAACGTCAAGGTCAGCTGGGATGTCTCCCGTAATTCTGTGACAGCTACAGAGAAAAGGTCATTGATGTTCTCAATTCAAACATAATTACATCTTAATTTCTTATTTGAATATCTTGCTTCTCAAAAAATAATGAATCTGGACGATGGATGGTAACTCAGGTACTTCTCACTAACGAGCTAGAAAATGCTTTTTGAAATCAATGTTTACTGCTGAAAATATCAGGGTCTGGGCAGAGAGTTGAGGAGGACCTTGTTTTCAAAATATGTAGTTCTACCTCGAAAATATATTTAGTACCATTGGATGATGAAACATGAGCACCCAATATATTTAAGGTCAAGATAAGATTTTCAGAACTTGTCAGTGCTGTAGATTGTATGGAAACCCAGCGAGTTCCACCAGCCCCATCGCAGAGACCAGCTCCTCTAACTGCCAGCACCGCACACACCAGTTCCACCTTCCTTCTTAAGCAAACCAAGAAGCTGAGTGACGATCCCCACAGCTTCAATCTGGAGCTTCATTCTTGTATCACTCCCTTTTTAAGTGAGGGAGCACATGGTTTTCATTGTTAAAAAATGCCCCCCCAAGGTAAGAATATGGTCTTGGTGGAGTTTGGTGGTGAAGTGGTTAAAGAAATGATAATAATCAGGTTATCTCACTGTGGATAAAAGAGAATAGTGGTTTGGTAAAACTGGGAGCTGTTCCTCCTTATTCTGCCTTTCGGATTATAAAGGCGACGGTGTCTTCATATGGCTTTCTTCAAAAGCGGAACGGAAGCAGGCAGTGGAAACAGAAGGCAGGGAAAGGGGGAGATCTTTGCTTGATTCTTTACTTCTGTGGATTTTCAAATGGAAACTTCTGCAACTCTATTTAACAACACCAGTGGGCCATTAGCATAATTTCTCAGGTGGTACATTACGAAACGTAAGCTGGGTATGAATCCGGGAATCTCTCACAGATCCATTCCTCTACAAACAGAGCAGCCGGTTCGCAGAAGAAGAAAAGCAGGCGACGCACATTGGTAGGAAAAAAGGACGTCTGATGCCACTACTAGCAAGATGATTTCCAGTTAAACAATGAAAATTATTTGCAATTTTCACTGTTATTTTTGATGGGTAAGAAGGAAAAGAAAAGGAAATATTCCACGGTGAACGTGAGCCTCACCATCTCCCGGGCTGCTGGTGGGAGTTAGTCAGGCAAATTCTTTTGGAAGCAGTGCCACCGAATCTTCTCGTTCGGAAATGGTGTATTTTGAAATCTACCCCCAAAGAAACAATCAAATATGTGAGATAGGCTTTCTACACAAAGATGTTCAACATAGGATCGTATCTAATTGCAAAGAAAAAGAACCCAATATCAAATAATAAAGAATGAGTTCATTTAATTATGTTAAATCCATTTGCAAGGACATTCTTCATTATAAAGGATGTTTGCATAGATTTTTGATGTAAAATAGGGAAAGGTTTAGGACACAACATTAAGTGAAAAGGATAGCTTACACACAGAACAATATCAATATATTAAACTATAGATAAAAGGAGGGTAAATTACTAAAATATTAACCAAAGGAAAATGAGTTTGTGGCCAGTTATAATTTTTAAAACAATATTCTATATTTCTAAAAATTCCAAAATGGGCATGCGCTATTCTCATAATACAATTTTTTTTAAAAGAGGCAATTTTTTAACGTAAAGCCCTATTGGCACTGATGTTAAACTGACAACAAAAACTTTGTTTTCTTTTATTCACAGGATATAAATCAGAAATCTTTTGACTCTCTGGATTTATGAAATTTCCTCAGTATGAATATTTGCTTTTCAGCCAAAGTTAATTCAACTGCTGGTGTGGGACAAGCAAAGGAGAAGGAGCCCGGGGCGGCCCTCCAGGAGCTCCCAGCCTTGTGGGGACACGCAGCAGGGATAAGCCACCCCTCCCTCCCCCAAAGTGCCCTTCTGCATTGCAGGGGAGGAGGACAATGGACAGGGTGGGCACGGGAAGCATCCTTCCGGCATCTTAGAGGCAGAAGGCATGAGTCTGAGAAATGTTCATGAATTCTGTGTCCATAGAAAAGTCACCCAAATCGTCAGTGGTCACAGTAACAGCAACAACAAATCGTAAATGCTTTCTTCAGGAAGCTTTTGGGAGAAGACGCACCTCTTAGAGGAGAAAAGTGTGTTGGAGAGAAAGAGAGGAGGGCCCAGGCAGGGGAGTGGCGGATCCCCCCACCCCACCCCGACCCCGTGAGTCCCCTCAGCGCTGGTCTTCATCAGGGTTAACCCCCTGGGAAGATCGCTGCCTTGTTACATATAGAACGTGGGGCTGTTTTACAATTCAAGTCACCGAGTTCATATACTATGACATTTCACATTCTATCAAATTTCACAGAGTTCTCCAAAAATGTTTTTGGACATCTGGATGTTATGTGGTAAATGTGTGGGTGGAGAGGTCATGGGCATGTTATAACCTGGGGGAGGGGAGGGTTCATTCTCCACCTCCTCTCCCTGGCCCCCCCGACTCCTGCCCCCTGCCCCCCAACTCCTCCAGGTGCTGCTGCTGGTGAGGGCCCCGGGAATTCCTGCCCAGAAAGACTCGGGAAAGGGTGAGGTGCTGCCCGTGGCCACCGAGTGGGGACCCCCTCCCCCCACCCTTAGCACAAGACTGGCTGGTTCGGATCAGAGCAACCGGCCGGAAACACGCACCCTATTTTTATGACATAGATGTGTTAATATGTATTTATAGTCTATCCTGACACAAAAATATAGAACATGTATTTTATATTTCTCTATTTCATTGTCCACTTGATAATATAGCAGCCGATCCCTGCCCAGGATTTGTCATTAAAATTCCAGTTTTGAAGAAAGGTGTTCGTCATACAGGTCTTGTGGGAATGGGGAGCTCATGGTCTTCCTCGTGGTCCCGAGCCTGTGATCTGCGGTCCCGGCCCCCCACCCCTGCCCCATCAGGAGCCCCCCGTCTCCTGCAGCACACCCCCTTCCTTCCCGGCCGATTGCTCACTGAGGGTGGCTGTCAAGGCCAAGCGCCGGACGGCTGTTGAGGCAGCCCAGCTGGACGAATTAATGTCTCTCCAGTAACTCAAACCAGCAATGACTTCATCTTGCAAATCTCCGAGTAGCACAGGTCAGAGCATGCGTGTGCACACAGTAATGGGGTTCCCAGGGAAGCTGAATGGTGGTGGTAAAGTGTAAGCCAAGAACTACAACGTGCATGAGAACCGGGGGCACATCTGAAAAAATAAAATTCTAGCAGATCTTTCCGGAACACTGCAAGCTTGCCGGTACAATGATGATTTTGTCCTGATACATCTAAGCTCACCAACAAATAAGCAGAATCGTACTGGTATGAGGCAGCCCTGTAAATACATAATACATTAATATCTGTTTCATAGAAGCATAGAGAAGAAAATAAAGCAAAGACAAAAATGTAGGACGAATAAATAAATACATAGGTATATGACCACCCCTTAAATGAACTAAACCAAGGACATTTTAAATTTATGTATATGTTTAATGTTTATTTGTATGTAAAGTAAAATCTACTTTCTAAATAGGAAAGTAACTAATAATCTTATCTTATTAACAGAAGAATAGTTTTGTTTTGTCTTTTTTTTTTTTTTTCCCTAATCTTCATTCGTTTCTGCTGACACGGCTGTGAGGCCAGTGAATGAAATAGACTGACACATAAAATCAGAGGAGCCGTCCTGAAGCTCTGAAATGTTGTGCATAATATTTTATTGGGGTGACTGGAGGGAGCTTGTGGTAGAGTCCACCACGGACAGGTCAGGAAGCACATACGTACAGCAAAGGGCCCCAGGAAGGGCTGGGCCGGCCCAGCCAGGGTCTTCTGTGTTTGTATTTTGTGGTGGGTTTGGACTCACAATTTCCTGATGAAAGCTGCAGAGCGACTGGGACCCCTTTCTAATGCGATTCATAGTTAAGAAAAATTAACTGCATCACGCAAAATCAATAAAACTATAGGACGAGACCAGGGGAATCCGAGAATCCAGCAAATTCTATGGTAAGGGTGATCATTATTCTGCATTGGTTTTCCCGTGGCAGAATCCCTGCGGTCATCATGGGACTCCAGCCCAAAGAGACACCTGTGAGTGTGTCCAGGTCCCCAGGCTTCCCGGGGGCTCCTTCCTGTGCTCCGCCCACCGTGGGCCCAGCAGCACCCCACAGGACCAGTCCTGTGTCCCCTGGCGCTCACCTTGCTTTTGCCCCTCTGTTATTTCGACAAGGAACTGGGTCTCCTTATACTTCTCCCTCCCCTCCTTCCCCTTGTCAATGACGAGAAAAAGCACACAAGGAAGATGTGCCTTCCAGAGACAAAGATAGACTCATTCCTTCATGTCAGATTTTCCATAATGAACGATGTCATTAAGGCTTTGACTTATGTCATTACAAAGTAAACATGAAATCTGCAAAAGCTGGATCCCAGTTTCCCATTTGTAAATTCTTTTCAGTGTGTTGCCTGCTTCCCCTTGGTTTGGATCCCAATGGCTAATGCAAAAGAGAATAAATCCCATTTTATTGACCAGATTTTTAAAATTCAAAGTATAAACCACTGCATATATATTGAAAATAGAAGAAGTTGTGCTTTGAGAAAATGGGTTTTGCCATAAATCATCTCTACAGGAAAATTAAGAACATCATGGCTTTTAATCCATTATGGATTGGTACACTGCGATGTCGCTGTAAAGGAAAGGAATTCAAGTGCTAGTGTGTCAAAAAAAAAAAAAAAAAAAGACAAGCGCTTTTCCAGACACGATTTAGAAAGAATTTTTTTGTAGCTTCCCGCAGCACAAATGGGGCAAGCAAATTCACACGGCACCTAAATGTGAGCATTTTAACCCACTGAGCCATCCAGGCGCACCCTTAAACGTGAGCATTTTAAAAAAGATGCTCTCAGGAGGTGCAAGGCCATGTCCACGAGACACGTACAAGGCCCTGGGACATACCTGCTGGAAAGGTCCAGCTGCTTCTAAACTTCTTCCTGCCCTGCAGAGCCAGCAGATGCTAAAGTGAGTCCATGTAGTGCAAATTCCTCAAAACTTTCCCAAAAGAACAGGCCCCCAAGGAAAGGAGTTGGGGCACTCTTGGCTTTGCCTCCAAGAGCCCGTTGACAAGAAGAGGTATGAGGCCATGGAAGGACCAGGGGCTGCTTGTGGACACTTGGTTTTTCTTTTTTTTTTTTTTTTAAGATTTTTTTTTTTTTTTTATTTGAGAGAGAGTACAAGTAGGCAGAGAGGCAGGCAGAGAGAGAGAGAGAGAGGGAAGCAGGCTCCCCGCTGAGCAGAGAGCCCAATTCGGGGCTCGATCCCAGGACCCTGAGACCATGACCTGAGCCCAAGGCAGAGGCTTAACCCACTGAGCCACCCAGGCGCCCCAACACTTGGTTTTTCTAGTCTACCAGGCAGCTGCCAGAAGTAGGACATAACCCCTAGGACATTCTTTTCTGGAAAAGCACCCTCCACCCCAGGAGCACCCAGGGGCCCGAAGCTGCCAGCCTGCTTCTCTGAACAAGTTCTGGCTGCACGCAGAACCCAGCAGGTCTGACCCAGTGCACCGCCCACCGTCATGGCAGAACGGACTGGCCGGAGGCTGGCAGAAGGCAGTAAACAATTAGAACAAACATCTGGTACATTTTTGGAACACAAAACTGTACCCTATCTTTAATCAAAACCACGTTAAAAAATATTTGCTCTGGGACAGTCCACTCTGCCCAGCCCATGGCTGGGTACCAGTCAGAACCAGGGGTGGCACCTGCCCGGCGTGGGGGGGATACCTCCATCCCCCTTCCCTGGGAGCTCTGCTCATTCCTGCCCCCACCTTGCTGGCACCTATCCGAGGTGACCTATCCGAGACTCCCATCACGGGCGCATATCGCTCTCCCCACCCTGTCCCTCTTCAAGCCCTACGTCCCTGGCCTCCCAGTCTTCCTTTGCCGCAGGAGGCAGGTGCCCCGTGGTGGGACACCCCGCAGGCCTGATGTGTGGGGCGGACCGGCTTCCCGCCATCGGCTGCGGGGCCATGGGAGGGAGCCAGCCGTGGTGCCAGGGCTTCCCAGCAGTACCACGGCCAGGATGACAAGCCGGGCCAGCCTGCTGCAGCCTTCGGGACCCGCTGCCAGGCCCGGGCTGGCCTCTGCCCCACCAGCAGGCTTGCACAAGGCTAAGAGTGGGTGGGTTGAGAAGTGGCTCTCCAGGGAGCGGAGAGAGAAGGAACTAGAAACAACCACTTAACATCTACTTCGAGCCTGGGAGCATCTGTGGAAGCCGTCCCTGTTACCGTTGAAAAGATGCAAATTTGGGGAAATAATAAGCTATATGGCTCCGGGCCGTTGCCCAAGCACCCTGATCCGTAACAGGAGTGAAGGTAGTAGTGTAAGACACCAGCGAGGCCAAGTTCATGTTGCTCAGAGGTAGCCCCTAACCAAACTCCACCAAGTGCTGCAAAAGAAGATTTGTTATCTCCGGAAGACAGTTCATCCAGTGAAGCCAACACACACACACACACACACACACACACACACACACAGTCCTTAAGGCTAGTTACAGGGGAGCAAAGGAGCCGAACCCGGCACGCAGAGCTCCCCCAGTACCCAGCTCCTTGGCGAAGTAGCTCACATCACGGCAGAGAGAAAGGCAATTAAGGCGAAGATATTTTTCCAGCACTGTTTTAAGTTCCACATCAAATATTCTTTCAGACATTCAAGAATACACTTATCTACGAATGAAGGGCATAAGCCGTGCTATTAATTTTTGCATAGAACCTGCTCTTTACGGAAGCAACCGAGCAACTCCAGTAGACACTGAAATCTCGCCTTCCACTAGAAGGAGCCCGACAAATGACTTCAGACAAAGAGATGATCCATCCTGGTTCCAAAGGCTTCCCTGACCTCTTAACCCCATTCCAGTTGGCAAAAGTTTCGGGACAAATTAACAAAACGGTTAAGCATGGCAGTAGACTTAATGCAGAAAATTATTGTCCGTGCCTGCACCATAGCAAAGTCTTTTAAGTGATGCAGATACAATGGACCCAAAATGCCACAGCCTGTAAACTAAATATTTCATCAATTTGCTGAGTCTAAATTATACCTTAAAATTCCAGCCCTCTAGGTTCAGGACATAAAGCAGCCTTTCAGTCAAGCGCTTTGAGCAGTGTGACACAGACGTCTGTAAGCTATTGCGCTGTGTTCTCACGTACAGTGAGTTTGAACTAAGTTTAATGGGAAAACAAAAATGTATAGAGATTGCAAACCGAAACTCCATTCCTGTCTTCATCCTCTGGTTGTTCAGGCTTTTTGTTGCCTTTCCTCCTTTTTAAACAACCGACGAAGAAGGCACTTGGAACTGTGGAAGGTGGTTTTTAGGGGACCCCCCCGCCCCGCACAAAATAGCTTCCTTGGCTGGCCACCTGGGAAGAAACGTTAACTTGGAGTTGGCTGTGCGCGTGCGCCTGCCCGCGTGCCCGCGTGCCTGTGTGCGCGCTCCCGTGCGTCCTAAGGAGGAAGGCCCGAAGCTGGGAAGGGGGAAGCCACATTTATGCTCTGTGTATTTAGTTTCCTTTCATTTTCCCCTCAGAGGATGGAGAGGGTGCTGTAATTTTCAAAATACTGCAAAAAACATTTCTACAAATTGCTTTGCTTGCCTGCCTGTATACATTAAGAAGCACAGAATAAGCGAGGGGACCCTTCAACGCAAAACGCTTTTTTTTTTTTTTTTTTTGCTTTTTCTGTAACAACATAAAAGCTGCTGTTATGACAAGAAGTCTGGTAGTTCGCTCTTTCATTTATAATTTAACCACAGCCTATATAACATAATCCAAAAAATATGGGGCATGATTAGTATAAAAATCAAATACAGTAGAGGCTTTTCGAATGCTCCAAGAACAAAACAAAACCAAAAAAAAAAAAAGAGAGAGAGAGAGAGAGAGGAAGAAAACATTGCAGCCATCTGAATATATGCGGTATTTCTTTAATACTTCATTTTAAACTACCTAATTGTGTTTTTAAGCTTCGGTTCCTGTAATTTTGCAAGACGAGGCATTCCAGTGAGAAAACATATGGTGAGGGATTTTTAAACCACATAGCGGGAGTGCATCATAGACTTCTCGGCTGTTCCAGTGTCACAGAAATCCACCACTGAATTTATCCAGTCACCCATTAAAGAAAGAAAAGAATTCAAGGAAAAGGAGTTTTTAAATCCCCTAATGCTACAAGAACGAGTGAAATACGGTATCAAGTTCAAGTCAGAGTGGTGGTAGAGCTTCCTGACTTTTCATAAGACCGGCAAGGAGCAATTAGCCACCGCAGGCTGGAGAGCGAGTCCAGGGCCAGAGCAGCCCCGCGCCTCACCAAGCCGGCCACCGCTGCGGGGAGGCACCTCCTCACGTCGCCTTCCAAGGTGGCCCTTCTTGGGGGTCCATTTTGGGTTTGTTCCGAGATAGGTGGGCAGAAAAAAAAACAATAAAAGATGAGATAGTTATTTATATAGAGAGAGGGAACGAGAGGGAGGTCGATGGATAAACAGATCAGTGGACATTCACTTTCATTTTTACAGTCTCTTTGCAATTGTCCCTTAAAAACGCGTGCCTCTGCGCGAAAGGACAACTGTCTTACGACGACGTGTTTTTAGAACAGACGCTGAACCGGTGATTTGCGTGGGTATTGTGGTGGTGACATAAAGCTCGGAGAGCGACACACTTTAACATCTGAAAGCAAGATCTCGGAAGGGATTCCGAACACTGGAGACTAACGTGCTTGACAAATACCTATTCAGCTCCACACTCATACATGTGCGTGTGCGCCCATCTGTACGAGGCGTGTGAGCGTCCTCCAGGCTCACACGTGTTCGGCAGAGTGGGGATGGGGGCAGAAGCATGGGGACATGAAGCAATGCATGTCATTATTCAAATTGCAATCAGATTCATCCTTAAATTACACTGGTGTCTCTTATCAGAAATTGTTTCCTATACTATAATATGTGGCAATAAGTGGACATTAATTAATGCTAAATTACAATGGAATTATGTATTATATCCACATGAATACCGAATGACTCCATTATGAATAATATTAGTACAGTAAATATTAAAGGACCTGAAAGTGGTTTGTCGCTAATTACAAAGTGTTGATAACTACATATGATCTTAAGTTAATATAAACTTTGAGATCTAACAGCCAAACGGCAAATCTTTGATGAACACCGCCTCGAAAATGCTGCCTGAGACCGACGGGCAGAGCCGACGCACCGTCCACCACTCCTTCTGGAAGTCTGATTTATCCGTGTGACAGAAGCGTTCGTTTCCTGGCTTAGGATTCCATTCAAGCTCTATCCTCTCGGCACAGATGTGTGTGGCTCCTCCGCTCATCTAATGTTTTAAAAAATCCACACACAACTTCGCTGGAGTCTCTCCTTTGGTGGGTGGTCATTTTGTCTTAGGAAGGAAAATCCTTAACCCTTTCCCACTTCCCACTTAAAAGATTTTCAAAATACCCTGGTGGCATTTTTCTTTTCTTTCTTTTTTTTTTTTTTCTTTCTCTCTCTCTCTCTCTTTCTTTCCTTTTCTTTTTTCTCTTTCTTTTCTTTGTTTTTTTTTTTTTTTTTGCAAGGTGAAACAGAGTGAGAAAAGTGTAAGGCGTTAATCTCGATAATTAGTGCACAAAAGCAATTAGAGGTCTAAAAACCTTAAGGCACAGAAAGTGATTTTTTGTTTATTTGCTTACCTTATTAAGTTAAATATCTGTCGGAATTAATCACTAATGAATGTGAAGAAGGCTCAAGAACAGTGAGCTTAATGAACAGCCGTGTCAGTTGCATTTTACAGGGTCCCAAATCATCGAAGATTGCAAGCCAACTCGCTATTCAAAATTACTTTTCTGCCCAATTTTCTGTTTGCAAAGCAGTAAATTATTTACATTTATTGTGCTTATTTAAGCACTTAAATGACTATGAATGGAGTACAGGCACGTTTAAAAAATATAGAACCATTACAGCACTCTATTGCTGGAAATTCCCGTTATTTTCCCCTGAAGGCTGCTTCCCCTACTCTTCTAATCTCTCTTTTACAACAATTCATGAAAAAGGCCATTATTACATTGAACATGTTTTAATAAGTTATTTATTATTTAACATACTTTAAGAGGCAGGGCCATGGAAGTTACATTACACACGCTAAGAACAGTCTCTTTCATGCTTGTCCAGTTGCCTGAGCCTAAGTGCTTAGGCTTCCCCGAATAAAACGATGCTGTCCTTCATTAGAAACAAATAAACCGTGCTTTCCACCATTACTCACGTCGTAAACGTTGATATTTGAGGAGATCAATTATACCAATTATTGTCTTTGAAAATTATCGTGTAATGGATGTGCTTCCTTTAATATCATTAATTTGAAATCCGTGGCCACGATTTTTTAAAACGTGAAGCTGTTCTTGCAAACAAATCATGTCTTAAGTTGCACTCAAACACTCGGGGAGCCAGCGTGGAGGAAGCCTCCCCAATGTGTGCTCTGCACATTCACAAAGCTCTCCGGCTACGTCTCTAGGCAGCCAAATGACCACTGCCAAACCCACGGATGGCCCAGATTCACCAAACTGAGGCTAAGAGTGCATAATAATTAATAACACAGGAACGGGGTAGTAGGTAAACAGACCGAGGCTAGCCAAAAGAGAGGGAGCCAGGGAAAGGAGAAGTGAGGCCCCTGGACACAGAGAAAGAAAAATCTCAGCGATTCTGCTTCTTGCTAGATTGGGATCAAGCTGCAGTTCCCAGTATTTCCTTTCAAATCTTCCAAATCACTGCAGCGAAAACTTTCCTACGTTTTCAAACGCAGACAGACGCCCCACACCAAGTTTCTCTGCGGATCGCATGCATTTACATGCATAATACAGCGGATGTGCTGGCTCTCACGTTAGCTCGTTTCCTAAAGTAGCAAGACTCGGTGGTGTTTTTCAAAAGTGATTTCGGACAATCTGTGGGGTGTGCGCGCGTGCGCGTGTGTCCGTGCGAACGCGGCCATGTTTATTATTCAGACCTAACTATGAGAATATATTTTCCCAGATGGTACTAGGGGCAGTGCGACAACCACTGTTAAAAAGCCCCATGTTATTCGTGAGAGGTGATCTTGGAGTAAACACTACGATAGCCGTAATGATCTAATTAAAAGAATCAGACATACTTAAAAGAGTCCCTTCTTGCAAGGGGGTGGGGGGGAGAAAAATCAATGATGCAATCCATAGTCCGGGATGGGGGAAAGCCTTTTACTGTGATCAAACGCAGTCTATCTAGTACATATCTGAAGTCCTCTGGTCTTTGTTACTTAATGTGATGCGTGAGATCAAAGATGCGTGTGGTATGTGTTGCAGGGTTCCAGCTGAGTCGTTGTCATATGTTAAGCTTTTTTTTTTTTTTTTTTTTTTTAAGTTGGCTATAATTCTACCTTACTCCAAGTGAACGGTGTTTCTCTTACACTAAGCGCTGCTTCAAATTTGGCAAGAATCTTGTGTGGGATTCTCCTGGAGCAGTCTGAGCGCGACCACAATGCACATACACACACGTACGTTTGCACAGCCCAGAGCTCCACGCGGCTCCCAAATGCAGTGCGCTCGGTGTGTATGTCCAGGAGATGAGAAGACAAAAAAAAGCCAGTGCAATCACTAATCGCTGATTGCATACAGGAGCATCGGTGCACATGGGCTCCTGTGTGGCGGACATTTTTTT